>NW_027326044.1:0-99318 GCF_048594095.1 Paramormyrops kingsleyae
TATACGCCCGTGTAACACAGCTCCGGGGCCCTGGATCTCAAAACCGGCGCGCGCTGCCTCCACTTTAACACCGCTAATCCAGGTGCCCTCCTCCACGATATTCCCCAGCTCCTTCAGTTCCACCGGATGCCAGGACACGACTTAGACTCCCGAAGATGCCACTCGTCATACCCGCTGTCGTCGACACCACTCAAACAGACCCTCCGCGTCTCTGTCTTCCGCTGCAGACCGAGATGGCGTCCGGCGTATGCACACCAGGCTGCTCACCACGCTCTCCGCTTGGGATGGCGCAGCCCCAATAATCCCCAACTCCAACACAAAGAAAAAAAACAACAGACTTTCGTCCTGCCAAAACGAAGCCGGGCTCCAACTATACTAGCCGCGATTCCTTGTAAAAAAAACTTCACGCGACTCTGCTTCCACTTCGCCCAACCGACCTTTTTTTTTTACCGCTCCCCTCACTACCAGAGACTCGCCCAGCAACGCTACTCATTGGATAGGCTAAGGCATGACCGCATGATCCACCGAGCCCAGAGACTAGCAGGAAAACTTTAAAATAAAAACTACGGATCTGTGGTGTTTTTGAACACCGGAATGGATTAATTAGAACAGACACGGGCTGGGAGTTAGTGACTTTACTGCTGCAACCATCGCTGCAACCGTGCAGCTGTCATCACTGAGATTCCCTTCTGGGGATTAAAAATTGACACCAGGGGTTGATGGTCAGTCACAATCGTAAATGTTTGTCCATATAGGTAATGGTGAAACTTTTTGACACCCCATACTATGCTGAGGGCCTCACGGTCAATTTGAGCATAATTGCGTTCAGCGCTCGTCAGTGACCTTGAGGCAAACGCCACTGGTTGTTCCGATCCATCTTCCATAATGTGTGACAAGACACAGCCAATCCCATATGGCCTAGCGTCACATGCCAGTCTGATGGGTCTTGATGGGTCGTAGTGAGTGAGTAGTTTATCTGAAGTCATTAGTCTCTTTGTTTCTAGGAATGCCCTGTCACATTCCTTTGACCACTTCCATTGTACTCCAGTTCGCAGCAGTGTGCTAAGTGGGTACAACACAGTGGCTAGGTCTGGGAGAAACTTATGGTAGTAATTCACAAGGCCTAAATAGGACCTGAGCTGTGACACGTTCTCCGGTTTAGGTGCCTGGAGCACTGCTTCGACCTTTTCTTGAGATTTGTGTAAGCCCAGCTTATCAATAACATGTCCACAGTATGAGATTTCACTCTTGAAAAATTCACACTTGCTTCTCTTAGCACGCAGGCCATACTCACTCAGCCTGGTAAGTACCTTATTGAGGTTAGTTAGATGTTCGTCATTTTTGCCGGTCACAATGATGTCATCGAGGTAACACTGTGTACCCGGAATATCTTGCAGCACTTGATCCATCGCTCTCTGCCAGAGTGCGGGGGCTGATGCAATGCCAAATACAAGTCTATTGTATTGGAAAAGGCCTTTATGGGTGTTGATGGTGAGAAGTTTTCGGCTTGACTCCTCCACCTCCATTTGCAGGTAAGCTTGTGCTAAGTCAACCTTTCAGAATTTCTCACCACCTGCCAATGTAGCAAAAATGTCCTCAATACGTGGCAGTGGGTACTGCACAGTACGCAGCATAGGATTGATGCTCACTTTGAAATCTCCGCATATACGAACCGATTCAGCCTTTCCCTTCTTAAGCACAGGGACAATAGGCGTTGCCCAATCACTGTGTTCCACGTTTGATAGGATACCAGATGCTACCAAGCTTTGAAGTTCGGCCTCCACCTTTGGACGCAGTGCGTATGGGAGGGGACGAGCTTTGTGGAATTTAGGCAATGCATTTCCATTCAGCTCGATTTTTGCTTTTATTCCTTTTAGCCTGCCTATGCCCTCTGCAAACACCTTCTCATGGGCATTAAGTAGCTGTGACAGTTTTTGTGTGGTTCTATGGGGACTGTCGTTTTCTGTTTGCGACCATTTTAAGGCCTTAATGGTGTACCAGTCCAGTTTAATCTTTCTTAGCCACTCACGTCCGAGCAGTGGTGGTCCACCCTTCCCTAGCACATACAGCATCAACTGCAGTGTTTTCCCTTCGTATGTCACTGTCACCTTAAGTTTACCCTTACCTTTTGACCAGTGTAGGTTTTTAGGTGCACAGATGTTTTTAACAATGGTAGGTTGGGGAGCAGCCTCTTGTAGTCAGCATATGAAATGACTGATAAAGCTGACCAGGTATCTAGCTCCATCTTTAATCTCACACCAGACACATCTGGTGTAACCCAGATAGTTTTTCTATCTTCACTCTCAGTTACACTATGCAACCTTAAACAGCCCAGTCCATTAGTATCAGACTCTGAAGTTGATTCACCTTCATCTTCAGTCACATTATGTATATGTTTGTCCCTGCGTTTTGTTCTTTTATCTTTTTCATGTGCTTGCTTACTGGTGGATTTCTGTTTGCACACCCGCTCAATATGTCCAGGTCTATTACACCTTCTGCAGTTTTTGTCCTTAAACCAGCAATCATTAGCATTGTGTGATGTTTTGCCACACCTGTAGCACTTCTGTTTATATCCTTTGGCATCATTCATTGATATTTTATGTAGCCCATTATCCACAGCCCTTTTTTGTAGCTCCAAGGCATCTTTGGCAGCGGTCTCCATAGACACTGCAGTAGCTAATGCTCTTTCTAGAGTAAGATCCTTTTCTGACAAGAGTCTTTTTTGTGTGCTTCCACAATGCATGCCACAAACCAGTCTGTCACGCAATGCATCAGAAAGTCCTGTTCCAAATTCACAGAACTGAGTCAGTTTGCGCAGCTCAGCAATATACTCAGTGATGCTTTCGTGTTTGTACTGGTTCCTGTTGTGAAAACGGAATCTCTCCGCAATCACTAGGGGTTTTGGGTTCAGGTGGTTTTTTAACGTGTTTACAATGCTTTGGAACGTCTTCGTGCCAGGCTTTTCGGGGGTAAGCAAGTTTCTGAGCAGGTTATACGTCTTAGCGCCTATGAGGCTAAGAAGTGTGGGGACATTATTTTCCTCCTCCACGTCATTTGCTGTGAAATACAGTTCAACTCTCTCAATATATACTTCCCAGTCTTCATTTGTGCCGTCAAACTCTTCTATTTTCCCTATGTGTGCCATCTGTTCCTCCGCGTTTAGCCGTTAGCTTAGCTTGTACTCGCGGGTGTCTTTTTACCTTGGTTTTCCTCGCTCCGCCGTCTCCGCGAAAACTGTCAGTGCAGCCGGGGACTCTCGTTTGCGTGCAGGTTCGGACTCGTCGCCAGTTTGTGGTGTTTCTGAACACCGGAATGGATTAATTAGAACAGACACGGGCTGGGAGTTAGTGACTTTACTGTCAGCTTCGGAGAGCCTCACAGCCAACTGTGAACAGGCATATCAATGCACATAAAACTGACGAACACCTTTCAGGCTTGAACCACAGGGAACACAGAAGAGACAACTCCGCACAAAAGTTAGTCCATACACTACACGGATCTTTATATCTGCTACACAATATTGGCAGTATGATCCAATTTCGATTTCGCCGTATTTACCCTGAAATTTCTGCACGAATTCGCCATCACACCACATATATATAGTATACTATAATATAATTTACCCAAACAACAGATCCCTTATGTTGCTTGCTCATATACAATTAATTTCTGTCTGTCTTTGCCATTTCAAAACCATGTTGTGACTCTTGGGTGACTATAATATAAGCTATTGGAGCTGCAATATTGTTCGTTTTACACTCTCTTGATTAATGTGGAAGATCGTAATTTAAAATACATAGGATGATAATAAAGAATGTTTGCTTTCTTATTTGTCAGTCACTGTAAGCAACGGCAATGCCCCGCATACCATCGGACAGCTACAGCGATTCTGAGCAATATTGCCAGTATGATCCAATTTCGATTTCGCCGTTTTTACCCTGAAATTTCTGCCTGAAAGCACTCGCTCACTAATTGGAGCGAGCCAGCCTTAAAGGGCCCAGATCGCATTACTGATGGTACCACATATTGTTCTAATCCGTACTGTTGTGACACAGACATGACATACAGTGACTACTAATATTTGCAGGATAGGCTCAATGTATAATGTTCCGAATATTTTGGTATATTGCTCGGCATTACTGGTTCTTTAATACATTTATTTGAGTCACTCTGTTTGTTTACGTGACCTGATGTTTACGTGAGATCTCAGCCTAATTGTTACGTTGGCAGATTGTTGGGGGATGGGTAGCCCTGCATGTGCATCGCAGAGAAGTGCAAAACAGCAATCAAGGAAACAATAGCCCTAGGCTGGCAAGCCCAATCCAGGTATTTGTCCCCTCATGTCAGAAGCTGATGTTAACGGATTGAGTAACTGACCTGCTTGATTCAAATGCTGATGACTCCCAGGCTGAGGAATTTGTAACTAAATAGTTGGATTAAAAATATTTGCATCATTGTAATTTGCTCACAACTACAGCTAACTTGCCTGTGTGGCCTGTTCCCTGTTTTCTTCTGCTTATCACTTACTTTTAGTTGAATTTCCAATTGTCATCTCCATTGTTTAGTGCTCAATGCCTTTGATAAATAACATCATATATATATAATATGTCTAATATAAGTTTAATAACTTTATAATTTAATATAAGTTAGGACAAGCTTAATACTCTAATTGTATATCAACTATATATATCATAATTAGCCCTTCTGAAGTCTGTTACCCGTCATCTCAGATGTTGATGTTAACCGCTTCAGTAAGTAACCTGTGGGTCGCACTGGTAAAATAGTTGAGGTTATTTTTCCTTAAACGGTCATCATGTTTTTATGCTCCACAAATACTGTAGGTTGTCAGCTTTATTTGCCTGTGTACATTTTATATTGTCTGTCATTGCTTTGACCTCTGTGATTTTGCTAAGGTTATCCTGCTAATTCCCTTGCAAACTGTAAAATAAAAGCGTGATTATTTGAGTAGACGGGCTGTGTGTTTCAGTTCGTCACGTGCTTTGGTGTATTTGCGGTGTATTACAGGTCAGTGTGCCATGCATCAGATAGGTAGTGGCCCAGTCTATAATGCTCCAAATATTTTGAAGGGTTACTCTAAAACTGCTGGGGGCCGTTTCACGAAGCGGGTTTAGTGAAAACTCGGAGTTAGTTGTGTGTGAGTTAAGGGAAACTCAAAGTTTTCGGTTTCAAAAAGCCAGTTGATGTCAGGAATTCCCGTAGCAAAACACGGCGAAGATCGGAAGACAGCGGATATTTAATGTAGCGTGGAAGGTAACCCAGACGCGGAGTGTACACGAAAAGGGTAGGATAACCACGCGATTAATCTAAGAACGCTCCTTAACTAACGAGTAGGAATTCCCACCGGAATCCCCGTTCTATATATACACATAATCAGACTGCTGGAATCAAAGGCTGAAGTACTCACAGTACCGGCGATGGAGGTAGAAGAGGCTTGGGTCATTTAGCAATGACTGAGCGGTGAGAGACTGTGAAGCTCCGCTATTTATCTTCCGGACGATCACCTACTTCCGGGTCCTAGTGGCGATCACCTGACTGGTGCGCATGACAGTACCCCCCCCTCCAGGACCGGCACCCGACGGACCCGGCCGGGAGGACAGCCGCTGGCGGAAATCCCGGACCAAGGAAGGATCCAGAATAAACCGAGCCGGAACCCAAGAGCGGTCCTCAGGGCCGTAACCCTCCCAATCAACAAGGTATTGAGTCCCGCGACCCCGAGGGCGCGCATCGAGGATCCGGCGCACAGTGTAAGCGGGACCACCAGCAATGATACGGGGCGGAGGGGGGGCGGGGGGGGGGGCGGAACCATGGGAGAAGTAACAAAGGGCTTGAGCTGAGAAACATGGAACACTGGATGAACCCGAAGAGTCCCGGGCAGCAGGAGACGATAGGTGACAGGATTAAGATGGTGGGTGATACGGTACGGCCCGATGAAACGGGAGGTGAGTTTCCGTGAGTCGGTGCGGAGGCGAAGGTTCTGGGTGGAAAGCCAGACCTTGTCACCCACATTGAACAACCGACCCGGGGGGTGCCGACGGCGGTGTTGGGCAATGTACTGACGATTAGCCCTCTTGATGGCAAAATGTGCCTGCGTCCAGAGCTTGCGACATCGACGGACCAACCGTTGGGCCGATGGGACATCCACCTCCGGTTCTTGATAGTCGAACATAGGGGGTTGGAAACCGTTGCACACCTCGAACGGACTGAGACCAGTTGCGGCGGAAGTGTGCAGGTTGTGAGACAGTTCAGCCCAAATGAGGTAGCGCGCCCAGGAATGCTGTTTATCCGCAACAAAGCATCTCAGGTAGCGTTCCAGTTGTTGGTTAGTCCGCTCCGTCTGACCGTTGGTTTGAGGGTGGTAACCTGAAGACAGACTGCAAGAGGAGTTGATCATGCGGCAAAAAGCCTTCCAGAACCTGGCGGTGAATTGAGGCCCTCTGTCCGAGACGATGTCCCTGGGGAACCCATGCAAACGGACCACGTGTTCTAAAATCAGTTCAGCGGTAGTTTTAGCCGATGGAAGTCCGGCTAGGGCCACCAAGTGCACCGCCTTGGAGAAACGGTCTACGATAGCGAGAATCGTAGTTTTCCCCTCTGACTCCGGCAGGCGAGTGACAAAGTCCAGGCCGATGTGCGACCAGGGCCGATGAGGAACCGGGAGGGGTTGAAGTCCACCCGGAGACGGTTGATTGTTGGTTTTGGCCCTGGCGCACACCGGACAGGCTCGCACGAATTCTCGGACATCCCGATCCATGGCAGGCCACCAGAAAGCGCGCTGGAGGTACTGGAAGGTTCTTTTGGTACCGGGGTGGCCTGCCAGGGCAGAGGAGTGAGCCCAAGAAAGGACTTCCGGCCGGATGGACGTGGGAACATAGAGCTGGCCGGGTGGAGAATCTGCCGGAGCGGGCTCCGTGGTCTGGGCTTGGCGCACTCTAGTCACCAGATCCCACTGGAGAGGGGCGACGATTCGAGCGGTGGGCACCACCGGTTCCGGATCCATCCGAGGAGCATCGGCCTGGTGTTGGCGGGAGAGAGCGTCAGCCTTGGTGTTCTTGGACCCCGGCCGATATGAAATGTGGAAGTTGAATTGTTCAAAGAACAGGGCCCATCGTGCCTGTCGAGGGTTGAGCTGTTTGACGTGTTGGATGGTGATGAGATTCTGGTGGTCCGTCCAGACCATGAATGGTTCGCTGCCACCCTGGAGCCAGTGACGCCATTCTTCCAGGGCCCACTTAATGGCCAGCAGTTCACGGTCCCCAACCCTGTAACGCTGCTGAGTGGGGTTGAACTTCCTGGAGAAAAAACTACACGGATGCAGTTTCTGGTCCAGACCCCGCTGAGAGAGGATCGCTCCGACGCCTACGTCTGAGGCGTCCACCTCCACCACGAAGGGTTTGGTGACATCCGGGTGAAGAAGAATAGGGGCAGTAGTAAAAAAGTGACATAGCTTCTGGAATGCGTTGATGGCATCCGGAGTGAGACTGTAAGGATGGGTGGAAGGACGGGTTAGAGCGGTGAGAGGCGCAGCAACTGTACCGAAGTCCCGGATAAAACGCCGATAGAAATTGGCGAACCCCAGAAAACGCTGCAGCTGCTTAAGCGTCTTGGGTAGGGGCCAATGACGCACAGCTTCCAGCTTCTGGGGATCCATGGCCACGCCCTGGGGTGAAATGACAAAACCCAGGAACGTGGTGGAGCACTGGTGGAAAGCGCATTTCTCCAACTTACAGTACAGCTGATGAGCGAGTAAACGCCTGAGGACCGCCCGAACATGTTGGATGTGCTCTTCTAGGGTATGGGAGTAGATGAGGATGTCGTCGAGGTAGACGAATGCCCAACGATCTAGCATGTCCCGTAGCACATCGTTAATAAATTGTTGGAAGGCGGCGGGGGCATTGCACAGACCGAAGGGCATCACTAGACTCTCATAGTGACCAGTGGGAGTGATAAAAGCCGTCTTCCACTCGTCGCCTTCCCTGATGCGCACCAAGTTGTATGCGCTCCGGAGGTCCAACTTGGTGAAGTAGGTAGCACCGGATAGAGCGTCCAGGGCGGTGTTGGTCAGCGGAAGTGGATGACGGTTCTTCACGGTGATGTTGTTGAGCCCCCGATAGTCGACGCAGGGACGGAGACCACCGTCTTTCTTCTTCACGAAGAAGAATCCCGCGGCCGCGGGTGAGGAAGACGGCCTGATAGTGCCCTGACGGAGAGCGTCAGCAACATATTCCTCCATCGCCTTGGTCTCTATGGGGGAAAGGGAAAAAAGTCTGCCGCGGGGTGGAGTCGCACCTGGTAAGAGGTCTATGGCGAGGTCATAGGGCCGGTGAGGAGGTAATTTAACGGCCCGTTTCTTGCAGAAGACTTCCGTCCGGAGCAGGTCGACCCCCACTGAAGAATCCGCTGTTGGGTCCAGGTGATGAGGGGGTCGTGCTGAAAGAGCCAAGGGTGCCCTAGGATGATGGGAGGTGAGTGGATGGATGTGACAAGGAACTGGATACGTTCATGGTGTTGACCGATGCTGAGGGAGATAAATTGAGTCTGGTGAGTAATAGGACTGGTGGTCAGAGGTCGACCGTCCACCGCAGTGATCGAAACCGGCTGAGGTAACGCCACCAGCTCCATCCCTAGTTGTTTGACATAGGTTAGGTCAATAAAGTTCCCTGCGGCTCCAGAATCAATAAAAGCCGAGGTCTTAACCCGTTTGTGGTCAAACTGGAGGTGTACCGGAACCGTGAGGCGAGAAACCGCCGTAGTAGTGGAGAAAAGATGTAAGGGACCCGGTGAGCTCTTCCCAGGACTCACCGGGTATGACCATTTCCCGGACGGAGGGGACAGACGGCGCGATGGTGCTTGGGAGAGGCACAGTAGGCACACAGACCTTCCCTATAACGCCTCTCCCTGTCCGCTGTGGTCAGAGAGGCACGCCCTAATTGCATGGGTTCTCCAGCTCCCGGGTGGTCCACGGATCGAGGTGGGGTGATAGCCCCTGCAGATGTTGGGAAAGCAGCTGGTGGATAAGGAGACGATGTGGGTGGCAGGTTACGGGGGATTTGCCTCGGACGCGAGCTCATCCGTTGGTCGATCCGGAGGGCCAGTTGAATGAGACCCTCCAAAGTGGCGGGGAGCTCCCTACCGGCAAGCTCATCCCGAATACGGGGAGCCAACCCCTCATAGTGGATTTTCGCCAACCCCTCATTCCGGAGAGCGGAATCACCCCAGGTGGTTTGTACTGTGAGGGTGCGAAAATCCGCTGTATATCGGCTTACGGGTGAGCCCCCCTGCCGCAGATGGTACAACCTTGAATCGGTCTCCACCTCACTATCTGGATGACAAAACGTAGCACGGAGTTGATAAATGAACTCGGGATAAGAGTGCCCTATGTCGGATCCGGACCGAATAATGGCCGTAGCCCACTCCGCTGCTTGTCCGGTAAGAAGGGAGACGAGAAGTGCAATGCGCTGTCTATCTGTGGAGTATCGGGTAGGTTGGAACTCAAACACTAAATCTAACGCAGTGAGAAATACATCGCACTTCCCATCTACCCCATTCCATTTCTCAGGCAGTGAAAGATGGGAGTCAACAATAGGGGAAGAAAGACGAGCCGCCGCCCGCGGTGCGTGCCGCTCGCCAGCCAGCTCCCGAACTGCTTCGCGAAGGCCCGCGACCTCCTGCCGCAGCGCCTCCACCTCGCCGCGAGACGCAGCTTGGATTTGAGTGCTTTGGCGTAATTCCGCGACCTCACACTGGAGCAGTACCGACTGGTTTGCGACAGCGTCGCAGATGGCGGCGAACTCCGCTGGGTTAACCGCACCGGGCTCAGTCATTCTGTCAGGAATTCCCGTAGCAAAACACGGCGAAGATCGGAAGACAGCGGATATTTAATGTAGCGTGGAAGGTAACCCAGACGCGGAGTGTACACGAAAAGGGTAGGATAACCACGCGATTAATCTAAGAACGCTCCTTAACTAACGAGTAGGAATTCCCATCGGAATCCCCGTTCTATATATACACACAATCGGACTGCTGGAATCAAAGGCTGAAGTACTCACAGTACCGGCGATGGAGGTAGAAGAGGCTTGGGTCATTTAGCAATGACTGAGCGGCGAGAGACTGTGAAGCTCCGCTATTTATCTTCCGGACGATCACCTACTTCCGGGTCCTAGTGGCGATCACCTGACTGGTGCGCATGACAGTTGAGCCCAACTCTGAGTCATTTACCGCGGTAACATACCCCGTGAAGCTAACCTGCTCGCTAGCAGGTTTAATCCCTGTAACTCTGAGTTCCTCCTCTTTAAATGAACAGTCAGATTGAAGCAAGTACTTTCTCAGACATGGCGTGTCCTTTTCTCGAAAGACCGGTCGACATCGAAGCACAAATTATCCGCAGGAATCTACGTCAGGAGAGGGTGATCAGACCCCGTTTAGATATTTTATCGTTTACAAATGATTTTCTGTTAGAGCGTTACCGTTTTTCATCACAGACAATCATTTATCTCAACAATATTCTTAGACCTCATTTTGCTCGTCAAACACACCGTGGACATCCTCTCAGTTCCGAGCAAATTCTTTGTACAGCACTTCGCTTTTTTGCTAATGGCAGCTTTCTGTACAATATTGGTGACGCTCAACATGTTTCTAAGGCAACCGTCTGCCGGTGTATCAGACAGGTTACTCTTGCGCTTAAACATTTTCTCTACACGTTTGTGGCATTTCCTGGTCACAGATGTAGTAGAATAATCAAGGAAGAATTCCACAGAATTGCAGGTATGAAGTAATAGCCTCATATATTTAGTAATATGCTTTAAGATTTGAAGCAATAAACAATTGTAGGTTAAGACTAGATAAAATACAGTTACACTTTTTGCATTGTAACACCATACAAAACTAGAAACTGACTGCAGTACCTGTTAAAATTAAGTAGACTTATGCCCTCTTTGTTAGGATTTCCAGGTGTGATTGGCTGCATAGATGGCACACATATTCCCATTAAGGCTCCTTCAGTAAATGAAGGAGACTATGTGAACAGAAAGTCATTCCACAGTATTAATGTGCAGGTAGGTGTTTCTAGCTTTTAGTAGTTTACTGCATTGAACTATTGGCCTACTTTACAGTACATCTACAGTAACTAATCACTGTTCTGCATTGTGAAGATTATATGTGATGCAGCCTATGTCATCAGCAACGTGGAGGCAAAGTGGCCTGGGTCTGTGCATGATGCCAGAATGTTCCGTGAATGCACACTGAGTGCTAGACTTGCTCGTGGTGAGTATACAATGTAGCTACAGTATATTATAATCTTTAAGCAATATCTTGTTCCCTCATATTGCACCTTAACATGTAAACTGTCTACTCATCATTGTAGGGGAGTTCAGTGGTTACCTACTCGGTGACAGGGGGTACCCATGCCAGCCCTATCTGCTGACCCCATACCCTGATCCTGAGCCTGGCCCACAGCAAAGATATAACTTGGCTCACAGCAGGACCCGGGCTAGAATAGAGATGACCCTGGGCATACTGAAGGCCCGTTTCCAGTGCCTTCGTGGCCTCCGTGCCACCCCAGAAAGGGCCTGTGATATCATTGTTGCATGCGTAGTCCTGCACAATATTGCAATGATGAGAAGAGAAACCTGGGTTGCTGCCCCAGAGGTTGACCCTGATAACAACCCTGACATTCCTGTTGATGCAACAGATGGACAAGCTGTTCGAAACGCAATATGTTCTAATCATTTCCAGTAAATAAGTTGCAAATAAAAACAAATGACAATCATTTTATGAACTCTTCTTTATTTCCTGTAATTGATTATGCAAAACAGTATTTTAATATTTTGTTTTGAAAGACAGTTAACGATCCATCAACTTGTGCCACTACCCACCTTTAACTGATGTTCCAATATTTGTATTTCTATTAGGGTTTTCTGCATTTTTTGTTTAATGTGTTCCATTTCCAGATCCGATTTTTCAATTTGTTTCTCAAGGTATATTTTGTACAACTGCTTTACAGGGAGCTATTAGAATACACAAAAATGTTACATCTTGGCAGTATTGCACTGTGAAAATTGTACCACTATGAATATAACTTAGAAAACAGACACTTGTAGCTAACGACATTTTCATTTAATGAGAAGAATGATTCTTAATCCAATTTTTCAATAACTGGCAGGCAAATACTGAAGCATCTTACAGAGGTAAGCTGCGCTGTGGCTGTGGATGCAGTCGGTTCACCCTGGAGATTCTCTGCATTGCTCTGTGAAGAAAGGATAAATGTTTTAAAATGGTGCATCACTTACATGACGTTTTTGTTAGAAAGTGCATACCATAGGCTGCTCTACATCTTCCCTCCCTGTGACAGCTGACAAGATGTCTTCATCCTGTAGTGAAGACTATCTCTTACTTGCATACACCAATAATGAAAGACATAATATGAAAAATCGCTAGAAGAGTATGTACCATTTCATGGGTGTCTGGCGGTTCCACAACAGAGATTACTCCATCAGTAACTGCAAGACAATGTGGATTACAGGCAATTCATCAACTGAGACCTGCACATTTTGAATATAACTTTTACAACAGTGGGCAGTCTTTCAAATATCACAGTCTTTCAACAGTATGTACATGAAGTAATGACATCTATCAAATTATACTCATCTATAACTTTTAAATAAATTACAATCGGTTCGATTATGATGGGTTTGATGATGAGTTTAATGGATAGCCATCACTGAGCCAACACTGGACAAATGCATATACATCATTCATATGAATTAATTACTTCTTATGTAAGAACTTCTGTCCTGGGGCATGGCTGTATCGGAGGAGCTTCCTCCAAGGATGCCATCAGCCATGGGCCGGCCAGTGTTTTGGCTGAGAGCCATCTCTTCAGCCTCTGAGAGAGGTGTTGGTGGTGGACCCCCACCAGTTTTTCGGGCCTCTGCCTTTTTCCTATTGGCTAATATGTAGGCAAAATGTGAACATATGCACCCAAGCCCACATTTAGAACCTTGTAAAAAGATTTAAACAATATTACATGCTGCCAGATTTAAGATGAAACTGTAGCTTTTGTGTCTTATAGACAAGCAAAACCTCCCAATCGTCCAGTGCCTACCTGTTTGTACTATATTTTTATACTTCATCTTTATTTGCTGCCAAGTGCGCTTTATGCCTGCTGGGTTACAACTGTAATAACGAAATTAAATTAGAGAGAATATAGAAAAACTAGTATTATTTCTTAAATATACATCAATCAACATCGTTCTTATCAATACTTACGCATTCACTCGGTCAGCTATTTTCTGCCACGCTTGTTCCCGTTCTTTCGCAGCAGCAATCGTGTTTCCTTTTTTTGATATGGCATGCTCATATTCAGTATACGCCATCATTAATAATTCAAGCTCCACTGGGGTGAAATTGGAAGCGCGAGATTTGTTTCCCTGTGTTGTCATGGTGAATCATTTTCTCTGGATGCCATTGATAGAGCCTTTTTACAGTATGTGCTCGTGCACGCGTGACAATCAGGGTTAATTGAACTCAGAGTTTTGTAAACTAATCGTTATCACCTGTTCTGAAACCAAAAACTCAGAGGTTGACATCTCAGAGTTAATCAACTCAGAGTTCAAGTTTAAACCCAGAGTTTGCAAAACCTGCTTCGTGAAATACCCCCCTGGGGCTATAGACATGTGTCTGGTCTCTGTGTGGACCACAAATGTTGTGCTTTAATTTGATGCTTAATTTGGCTTTATAGCCTGAGGTAGGAGCTCAAACAGACCTCATTCCAGGCATCCGTACAGACTGTAAGGCCCTTCCGAAGTCTGTTACCCCTCATCTCAGATGTTGATGTTAACCGCTTGATTAAGTGACCTGTGGGTCGCACCTAAAATACTGTAATACTTGGGGCAACGACAAGGTCTTAAACTTTATACATTGTCAAAAAAACAAAAACAAAACAATTATACCTGGATATTACTAGAAAAGTGTCACTTTATTTCACATTTAAAGAGTTATTTCACATAAAAACTGCATACAAGAAAATAGTACAGTGCAATCAGGATGTACTTGGGCCAATAGATTAGAAATTAAGAGCTTTAAATTTGATGAATGAATAATCTTTTTCGAAATCAGTCGCCCTATTCTTAGGTAATAAGAAGCCCACCAATCAATCTCCGTCTTTTCCCTTTAAATGCTCTGAGGATGGTTTTGTATACTTGGGTATTCATGTGACCCCTACTTTTGAAGCAATTATATAAAGTCAATTTCACACCATTGTTAGGAAATATCCATGATGATTTGAATAGGTGGATGGCTCTCCCTCTGTCATGGCTGGGGAGGGTGGCTCTGATAAAAATGAATGCCTTACCCCACTTACTGTATCCATTGCAAATGATTCCTATTTTATTGTCTAATAAGGCTATAAAAGTGTTAACTGGGTGGCTCAGTTCATTTATTTGGAGCAAAAGGAAACCCAGATTAAAACTATCTAAACTTCAGCTCTCTAATGCAAAGGGTGGCTTGGACCTCCCAAATATTAGATTATATCAGTTGGCTTGCCATCTTAGATTTATTAATGAATGGCTTATTAAAGACCCTAAATCAGTGTGGCTTGATCTAGAATCTTTACAGTGCAGCTGCCCCTTACAAAACTTATTATTTGTTTCTAATTCAAATTTATGCAGAACTCTGTATAATAGTCCTTTAGTACCCAATACCCTCAAGGCATGGCGTGCTATTCAAAGGATGGAAGGCAAGAGCGATATAACCTCACCTCTTCTGCCTATTTTGAATGATCCAGAGTTCCTGCCAAGTGTCACAGATTCAGGTTTTAATCTTTGGCCTATTCTTGGTATTTGTAGGATGGGTGACTTGTTTGAGGATGGATCTCTAATGTCTTTTGATAATTTAGTTTCTAAATATAATCTACCTAGACAGCACTTTTTTAGATTTTTGCAAATTAGAAACTATATATTCAAAAATACCACACTTATCTCTAAATACTCTTTTTCTGTTATTGAGGAAATCCTCTGGAACTCCCCATCACACAGGTTGATCTCCCTTTTCTATAAAGCTCTATGCTCCTATGGTGCAGATAGCACTTCATATCTAAGACTGATTTGGGAAAGAGACCTGGGGGTGGATATTCCAGTAGAGGAATGGGAGACAGTTTGGTCTCAAGCTAACAGGCTCTCGGTTTGTAATAGGGCAAGAGCCATTCAGCTTAGAATTTTACATAGACTACATATCACGCCACAATTAAGACATAAACATAATGCAAGTCACTCGCCACTCCGTCCTAAGTGTAAGTCTAATGTAGGAGATTATATTCATTGCATTTGGAACTGTTATAGGATCCAGGCATATTGGTCCAAAGTTGTGGCTCAATTGAACAACATCTTTGGCCTGGATCTGGATCCTTTGTTACTTCTCTTGGGCTTTCCTTGTAAGCTCATTCCAAATAAATTTGAAAGACGACTTTTTAGTTTGTTGTCCTTTGCTGCCAGGAAGAATTTGCTGATGTCATGGATCAGTGATAAGCCTCCCTCCATCAAAGGCTGGCATTCAATTATTAGGGAGATTATCCCTCTGGAACTCTTGACCTGTATTATTCATTTGACAACTGATGCTTTCATTCGCATATGGACTCCATACCTTAATTTCATAAATGCTTCTACCTGTGACATCTTGTGGTTTGGAATGTGTTACTAGTGGTGTATAGATAATTGATGTATTTTCCCCGGTTATTGTTGATTTTGATCTGTGATATAATACTCTGTTTGTCATTATATGTATATTTTTTGCTTTCCTATTCCAGCCAGTGTGTGTATGGTTTTGTCTTGCTAAAATAAATTAAAAAAAAAAAAATTAGGGGGTGCAGTTCGGGTATGAGGGCCCCACCACCACTGCTAATTAAGCTGCTAATTTTGTTGCTAAAGCTGCTTTTGTTTGGTGGTATTAAGTAATTTTGTTTTAGGGACCAAAGAGCAGTCAGCTCAATTCATTAAAATGAGAGGTGAGAATGACCACCTCTTCACCGGGGCCAAGAATTCGGCTACCATGGCTTGGAGGTATAAAAACAATAATCTGTCAGTTTAAACATCTTATGCTTATGAATGCAGTTTAACCCTCATCCTGTATGGAACCCATGACATCAAGATAGGCAATATAGGGGGCAATATTGTGGGCAGTGGTGGCTTAATGGTTAGGGAAGCACCCTTGTAATTGAACGATTGCAGGTTTGAATCCCCAACAACAAATAATTTATTTTTGTATAGCGCATTATCACAACATTACATTGTCTCAAAGCGCTTTACAGCATCCCCACCCAAAGCCCCCAGTGAGTAAGCCATAGGCAACAGTGGCAAGGAAAAACTCCCTAGAAGGAAAAAACCTTGGGAGGGACCAGACTCAAAGGTGGAGCCCATCCTCCAGGGGCCGGCAGGGAGAGTCAAATACAGTTAAATCTGAGACACGAACAGGGAGCAGGTGGGAGATGGCAAGCCGGTGCCAACGCTCACTCCAATCGCCAGGCAGCCAGAAGGCAGGGAGCGGGTCATACAAGGAAGATGACACGGGCAGAACGGCGAGCTGGATGCACGGACGTCATTGTTAGAGGCGACGTCACATGTAGCAGGGTGTGCTGGACATCTTGATAGATTAAGGGCTCCAGGCAGCTCCCCCCAGGAGAAGTAGGGGAAATAAATGCAATTAGTCAAAGTAGGGGAGACTATAGGCAGTGCTAAAAGGTAGATCGGCAGATATGGCTATGGCAGCATAAGTAGGAGGGAGAGGCAGGTGGGAATGCAGGCATGGGGAGTCCCTGAAATGTCAGCACTCCAATCCCACATGCAATTGTGTAGCTAGAGTGACAGCACTGTCAATTCAGTTTATCCAAAGCCAATGGCACCGATCCCCACCCAGCTCAACACCTCACACTATAGGTTTAACTGGGAGTGAGAAGCTAGCTAGAGCTAGTACTAGTGTCCCTAAAAGCTAAACTAAATAGGTGTGTTTTTATTCTAGACTTGAATATTGAGAGTGAGTCTGAAACCCGCACATCCGGTGGAAGACCGTTCCACAGCTGAGGAGCTCTATAGGAGAAAGCTCTGCAGCCTGCCGTAGCTCTTTCTACCCTGGGTACTAACAGATATCCCGCGCCTTGAGAACGAAGCAAGCGTGGGGGATTGTATGTGGTCAGCAGATCACTAAGGTATTCTGGTGCAAACCAGTGAGGTACTCTGAGCAGCACTGCCAGAGACTCCCTTATTAGCCGAAAATCAGGCCTGGAGTCCTGCTGGTTAAAGAAGCGGTCCAGGACTGGGACGCTAAGTTTAATCCTGCAGAACAAGGGTCTGATCTGGTTAGGGAAAAGATGGAGAATAACAAAAACATCTTTATAGTATTACGGTAAGATTTGGGTTATTTTAAATGATCAAAACATTATTCAGATTATTACACTTAAGTAAAACATACTAATACTGTCAGGGTCAGCCCCCCACTGTGGTCCTTCCGTGCCCCTTCCCCGTTTGACCAGCAGGTGGTGCTGGTCATTCCATCCTTCACGTCAGTCCTTGTTCTCCCCTGTCTCCTGTCTGGTCTTGTGGTTCAATGTATTAAGCATGTGCTGTCTGTTTGCCCCTTGGTCCTGAGTTCCCTCTTGTCTTGTGTTCGAATCCTACCTCCTCTGTTTTTGTATTTAGCTCCCTGGTTCTTTTCTGTTGTGCTTGTTAAACCCTGGTGTCTGATTTAGTAATCGGTTTTGGTTTTGTTTCTTGTTCCCCTGCCTGTGTTATTCCTATGTACTTCCCTAGTGTTGATATATGCATTCTTGGTTAGTTCTTAGTTTCCCTGATTGTTAGTTTCTTTGAGTTAATTGGTTTCACCTGTGTCTTGTTTCCCTAGTCCTTGTTAATCAGTCTCACCTGCCCTGTGTTAGTCATTACCCCTTGTAGTATATTAGTTCCTGCCCTTGTTCTGTTCCCCGCTGGTTCATCGTGTCTAAACTATTGTCTAAGCTCGTGTCTCTGATGTCTACGTTTGTCTGTGGTATGCCCTTGTCTCTGGTTTCCCCCATGGTTGGATTTTACTTTAGTGTCTTGCTTTTCTAGTTAGTTTTTCCATGTGTGTTACTTAGTCTAGTTTATTCCTCCCTGTTTAGTTTTGACCCCTCGTGGTCTTTTGGTTTTCTTGAGTTATCTGTTTGATTTAATAAACCCTGTTTTGTTTGCTGGAGCCGCAAGCGGGTCGTCCGCCCCTTCTTTGTGCACCATGCCTCGATCCCGTTCCCGTGCCCAAGATGCCCACAACCATGACAAATACACTGTGGAAACACTCCAGTGTCATATACTTTATCTGTGGATATCAGCTTTGTGACATTTTTCAAGCCAATCGATTCACACAGGCCAGCTAGAAGATCAAATGAACTTTAGGAAATGTTCTAGTTTATTCTAAATTTGAAAGTTATTTAGTGTATACAGCTACAACGTGTATCCAATCGTGGGTCATTCAGTTTCCGAAATTATCCGTAAAATTAAGTAACTAGCTATGTTATAATTTAATATTAAATAACATAGTAAACTCTCCAGTCGTTGTCACCACGATGTCAGAAATGTTGGACCAAAGTCGACAGCCAGGTTGTTTTTATTTAAGTTGTTTTTAAGTATTAGGTTTCTGCCATTTTAGCCAGTAGCAAGCAGGACCATTAAAGCTTCAAGGAAAGCTGAAGAGAGCTTAACAGTGGACCTTTCTCAGCATTTCCCTGAAAGTGAACCTTAGCCCAGTGTTGTAAGTATTTGTATTTGGTATGTTCCATACAGCTGTGAGCATCGTGGCCCTTTTTTAAACATACTCACATCTACAGATGTGCACACTTTGAAACGTCCCATTATTGACAATTCATCCCTGATGCACACACACACCCTTTCCATCCTCCTTTCTACTAGGACCACTCCTATGCATTGGCCGATTCTCCCACTCGTCTAAAGGCTGGACTCGGTGACGCTTTGGCTAGAGTGGAAAGTCTGGAGGGGGAGAAGCGGAATGGTAAGGCCCGAGAATAGAGGGCAAAGATAACGGTGAAGAGTCTTTGCGAAGATCTGAATAAAAAGAACCTCATAAACAACAAGTAGAAAGAGAGGCTTGATTTCTACCCGGGTAAAATAAATTGATGAGTACAACTTGGAACGTCATGTATATGTTATGTTAACACTCTTTTTAAAAATTCATATACTGTAGGTATTGTTTCAATTAATTGAATTTCAGATCTTCAGATAGACCTCTTTGGGGGCCATGAATACACAAAGGACCAGAGAGTGTCTGCCCTTACACTCGACCTCCATGGTCCAAAAGCATACAGCTGCCTGAGGGAGTCTCTGCATCTTCCCCTCCCACATCCACATACCTTGCAAAGGTATTGTTCATGTTATGTGATTAAACGTTTTTTAAACATACTGGTCTAACTACTAAACCACTTCAGCCCTACATACTATGTTGTACGACAAACAGCGAACTGATGTATACGCTGTGAGCTTGTTGATCTGCTATTTTCACTACTTTTGAAAGTCTTAGAAAATGCGAACAATTTCAGAAAAAAATGAGAGATAGAAAAAGTGCCTGAAATAGGGATGCCAGGGTTAAAATGCTGAAATATGCTATTTGTTTTCTTTTTGCAAATGTGGATGTAATCAGTGGATGCCAAGCCTGGACTCAATACGATGATGTTGGACATGTTGCAGAGATGACTTACACAAGACCCACCTAAATATGGTTGTGTGGCACTCATGTTGGATGCCATGGCCATCATAAAACAGATTCAGTACAACCCCCATAGGCGAAAAATGTCTGGATTTGTTGGTATGGGGGATGGCAGGGATGAGACTGATGTAGCCACAAACATGCTTGATTTCATGGCGGTTGGCTTACAGCAGGGGTGTCCAGTCTTATCCGCAAAGGGCCGGTGTGTATGCGGGTTTTCGCTGCAACTCCCTAATTATATTACTAATTAGAGGACTGATTGGCTGAAGAGTCCTCACACCTGGGTTTGAACAGCTGACCTACAGGTTATCCAAAAAACCTGCATACACCCCGGCCCTTTGCGGATAAGATTGGACACCCCTGGCTTACAGGGTCATTGGAAAGCTCCAATTGCCTACTACCTCACAAAGTCGCTGTCACCAGACACACAGAAGGTCCTGGTTGTCCATGCTTTGGAGGAACTGCATGCACGCAGGGACGGATTACGGACCGGGCCAGCGGGGCCGCTGCCCAGGGGCCCTTGGGGTGCAGGAGGCCCGTGGGGCCCCTAGCCCAAAACAATTTGCAACGCTTATCAACAATGTATTTTCGTTTGTCTATTTTAGAGGGCCTACATTCTTTGATCCTCTGCCTACAAGGGCCCCTGACCCTACAGGGCCTCTGATGGAAACATGGAGGGAGGGCGTTTGGCTGCCAAGGGCCCTTGAATTGTGGTGGTTGTGGTGGTGGTGCTGGTGGTGGTGGTGGTGGTGGGTGGGGGGGGGGGGGGCCTCGCAAACGTTTTGCCCAGGGGCCCACACAACCCATAATCCGTCCCTGCATGCACGTAGCATAAGAGTGGTCTGCATGACAATGGATGGGCATGCCTGCAACATGAACATGTGCAAGCACAAAGGGGCAAGTTAAAAGGAAACCCTCATGAGCCATTACAAACCTTCTTTGAACATCCAGTGACTGGTGACAGGGTTTTTGTGTTGATGGATGCTTGTCACATGCTGAAGCTGACATGCAACATGTTGCAGGCTTACAGTCCAATAAGCAGCACTACTGGAGAAATCAACTGGTCATACATTGTTGATCTCAAAAATGTCCAAACAAAAGATGGATTCTGTAGCAGTAGCTCTATACACATTGAGGGACCTTGATATTCACACTATAAACACTGTGAAGAAACAGTTGAATTCATTGAGGTAATACAACATGAAAACATTGTTATATAACATTGCATATTCTTCATGAAACCCAACTCTGCTTATACTTACCTTTCATACTTACCTGTAGGGGGAAATCCAAGCAAAGCTTAGGACTTAAATGTTTATTTGTTGTATATATTGAAATTAGATATTAATTTGATCTCTTTGATACCTACAGACACCCTGTTATGGTGATATTTAAGATGGTTTTGGTTAATAGTCATTTGTTTTCTTAGATGATTGACAGGCTCTTTGACATCCTGAACAGTTGCAATCCCTGTGCCACAGGTTTCAAAGCTCCCCTGGGTAGAGTTCTTCTTGAGAGGCAGTTTGGTGATGAAAGATGGCACACCCCTTCGTCAAACAAAAAGGTCTTTTAAAATAGTGAATGGTTTCCATGAAAAGTTCATGAAATCATAAGTTCAGATTATGCTCTATTATCTTGTTGTGCATCGAGTTCATAAGATGCTCTGTTCTCTTGTTCTGATATTCTTGCTATCTGCAGTTTTGTTTCTGTTGACTTCTGTCAATGTTTTTCAGGTCATACAAGTGTCAAAAATTGTATGTATGTGCATATGATGCTGTGAAAAATGGTATTTTCATATGATGCTGTGAAAAATGGTATGTATGTTTATATGATGCTTTTGTGTGCAAAGCCTTTTGGTGTCTGCAGTTTTGTTTCTGTTGGAATTTTCTTGTGTTCAGTGTTCTTCCGTTCATACAGGTGTCAATTGGTTTGTATGGCATGTTCTTGTAAAACTTTCCCAGTTCAGTTTCTATATTGTTCCTAGTTGCTTTAGCATCCTCGAGGTAAATCATTGATTTCAAGGACCTTAATCTTGACATTCTGAAGAAGCACCCAGTAATTTTGCAACCAGTAGCTTTGTAGTCATTTGCCAGTCAGGGACATTACTGGAGAAAAAGATGTATTACTGTTACCATCCCTGTCATTACGTGTTGTCACATCTCATGGATATTTGTTGAAAAGTCATATAAATAAAATATGCTAGATGCTCTCAAGGTGTCTTGTCTTTCCATTATCATATTAATAAAACATTTTTTTTTTTAAGGTACCTGTCAGTCAATGGCTTTGTCATCAACACTGAGACATTTTTGATGATGATTCCTGGCCTGCTCCAAGTTCAGCATTATGTCTGCACATACAGCTTCATTCAGGATCACTTGGAGCTTCTCTTCAATTCTCTCAGGGCATCAGGTAGGAGTTTCACATTTATAGCTACTCTTCTTCTTGAGCTGCCACCTTTGAGTGCTCATATGTTTCAGGGGTCTACCAAGGCAAATTGGTCCTAGGTGAAGGGCCAGACGAAGAGTGGTCCAGAAGACCTCAGGAGGTCACTGGGGCCCTGCCCTGGAGCCAAGCCAGGGGAATGGGCCCGTAGGTGAGCGCCTGGTGACTTGGCTTTTGCAGTAATCGGACCTGTTCCCGGTGAGGGTTGGACTTTGCCAGGGTTCACAACCTTAATGGACAGAATTTCTAGCCGCAGCAGGGTGATGGAAGGTTAGGGTTACATTAAACCAGGTAAGCGGAAGATGCTAATACAGTATGGTAATTAGTCTTTTCTAAAACTTGCCCTATGTAACCCCAGTTCCACTCACTATGGCGAGTGGTAGGTGTACAGGGACCAGTGTGCTAGGTTCGGTGGGAGCAGTGACAAAGGAGCAGACCCAACCACAGATTTAAGAGATTATTTACACCTCACTTTTACTGAGGCGAAAAGGGGAGAAAAAAAACATATATATACCCACCTAAATGCATATACAGAAAAAAAAACAATTGTAGTAAAAGTATTTTTGCCAACGGGCACAATGAGTTTACTCCCCTTTTAAATTATATTTCTTCTTTAAAAAAAAAAAGAAATTCCCAAAACCATATAATTACAGCTAATGACTTCCGTACGATACCAATTTTCAACAAAAAAAAAATACAGCGACAGATGTACAAATGTCAATTGGACAAGTAACAAAAAAAACAAACAAAAAAAAAGTAATAGAGGTACACTGATTAATTTCAGAGTCACCGTTGGTGACCTGATGAAGGAAAAACTTAGCTCAATGTCCAAAATAGAGCTCGCCATCGCAGTTAGGCTCTGCAGCGCTGAGGCCGAAGGTTTCCAATGGAAAAAAACCCAACCTGTATAGTAGTACAGTGCCGTACAAAAGTTGTCAATTACAAAAAAAAAATAAAAATTCAATACCCCATTTCCTTCCACTGCACCCAAATCACATAGGAAAAAAAAATTAAACAAAAGATTGCCGTACACAGCCTCCAAGATGGCAGATTCACGAAAAGGGTAACAGAAATGGCGCCGGTGTTCTGAAATTCTTTCCTACCCATGAAAATGTCCTACCCGAGTTAACTGCACATGCTCGTTCGCTACTTAACACACCCATAAATATCTGCTGCTTTCGAGTCTCTGCTTTTCGAAGAAGAAACAAGGTTAGTTTTATCGCAATTTTAGAAATATATATATATGTGTGTGCGTGTTTGAGTGTCATACATTTTCGACTTGCCATGTGCATGTGTATCAGAGTGCAGTTTGAATACACTCTTGCCTGCAAAGCATCCGCGTGATTTTCACGCTGCTTTAAAACTTGGCTGTGTGCGAAATTAACTCAGGGCTTGCAGTATCCATAGTTTGCATAACAATTTAAGTCTCTATGGTAACTGTTCATCTTTCATTCTGAAACATGTTACATAAAATCGCATTCCTATTATCTGTTAATAAAAATGAATAAATAAGATTTCTATTTCATGTACACGTTTTTACTCACGAAAAAGTGAACAGTATTTCTAATGATCTGAGCATAATGTTTGCATTAACAATCTAATACTGCACTTGGGCCCTGTGAAACGTAATGAAAACAAAATGTATGAATCAATAAAAACAGAATTTACTTAATTTTTTAGTGCTGAAAGTCATGTCGTGACTTCTCTATGCAAAGACTACGTTTTATCCCAAGACACATTATATTGGAACACGCATGAATATATTATCCTTTCTGTTACCATTTCTGAAAATATCAGTTTTCTGAAGAGTCATGGGTTATAAGAGTTTTATATTTTCTCTTTTACAAGTATGTGTCAGGGTCAGCTTTGTGTAACATTATAAAATTTCCTCTGTTTTCAGGTGCTGTATAACTAATGAAACTAGTGGGGACATTGTGATTGGACAAAAAAATCAATATCTATACTCTACACCAGGGCTCTTCAAATCTGGACCTTGATTCCAAATCCAGGCCTTGTTTTCAGTTCTCCCAGGTAGTTTAATAATTACTGATTCTGATTGGTCAGAGGCTTCACATCTGGCTCACAGGTAAAGGAAGGCTGGAGAACCAACAGTGCTTGGACCTCGAGGACCGTGATTTGAATAATAGGGCTCTACACTGTGGTCATCTTATATGAAATATTCATATTCCCAAATGTTTTAAATATGAAATGGGTTGGGATGGGTTAGGATACCCAGAGATACATTCACTAAAGGGAAGAACGTGGACATTTAAAGATTAACTATGACAATATGAAAGATAACTATATCTATATTTCTGTATCTTTAATAATGTCCTACCACCCTTAACATAGAGGGGAGCAGATATTTATGGAGTGTTTACGTCTATAATAATGTCCTACCACCCTTAACAAAGAGGGGAGCAGATATTTATGGAGTGTTTATGTCTATAATAATGTCTTACCACCCTTAACAGAGAGGAGAGCAGATATTTATGGAGTGTTTATGTCTATAATAATATCCTACCACCCTTAACAGAGAGGGGAGCAGATATTTATGGAGTGTTTACATCTATAATAATGTCCTACCACCCTTAACAGAGAGGAGAGCAGATATTTATGGAGTGTTTATGTCTATAATAATGTCCTACCACCCTTAACAGAGAGGGGAGCAGATATTTATGGAGTGTTTATGTCTATAATAATATCCTACTGTACCACCCTGTGATGGCTGCCCCCATTTTAAGGGAAGTATCATTTATGGTCATTTGTTATTCTATGTTTGAGTTTGTTTAGTTTAAGTTGCAATATATTAGTAATTAACATTTAATTTATGTATTTCTTTATTTGGCACATTTAACCAGTTTACTAGATGAGGCGCACACATTTGGTTAACTGGAATAATGTGTTGAGTATTTATTGAGTTTAATTTGTTTCTTTTGATTTACCGTGTGTGGAGTGCAGGGGAGGATTCCTTGCTGCTCCAGGCAAAAGAGGTGGCCAACATGGAAGCTGGGCTAAATGCAGGAAATTGGACAACTCCAACTGGCTGTTTGCCGTGGGAGTGGAATGGTTTGCATTTAGTTTCTTTTTATTGTTTAGGTATATTTTTTCGGATTCACTTAATTTGATTTGATTTTGTTTGTTTTGATTGAAACATTATCTGACTTTTGTATGGGTGTATTTGTGGTATTTGTTATTGGTTTTACCCCTTTTGTGTCTTGTGGTTTGGCCAACCAGTGTATATATAGCCCTCATGGTGTTTTGTCTATAGGAGGTCAGTATGTTTGGTTTAGGTTATTTAGTTATTGATTAGTTGACTTTTTTTTGTGGGCCCAAGTTTATTCTTTGTTAAATTGCTTTCTTTTTGTGAATTAAAAAAAAAGGATTTTTTCCTAATCCGCCTGTGTTCCTCGTGCCTTCCATCTCGGTCCCTGACACACCTTTAAAGGGGAGCAAATATTTATGCTGGTAGGAAAAAATTTCAGAACACCGGCGGTATCTGCATGTCTCGGCATATCTCGCGAGCGCGTGTATATACCCCCGTGTACCTCTTGGATGTAGCCTCTGTTTACTTTGTATTAGTTAGTGTACATACTTCTTGTGCTGGGTATCCGGTTGTCGCGTGTGCCTACTTAAAATGCATTTATTCATCCAAACGTTTGTAAACGGGCGGGCGATTTTCTACCCGTGTTTTAAATAAGTTTTATAAAATCGCGCATGAATAGACGATCTGGGGTCTTGGTTTCACTTTAAAATGCCATCGCTTGAATGCCTGAAAAGTTTTTTTGGTCACCAGATGGCACTATCGCTCCATTATACAGATTGCTGTCTGCTTACCTGCATTTTTAACACTTGAAAAGCGCCGTTCATACCCTAATTTGTCTTCTTTCATGAGCAAAATTGTGCACGGGTGTGCAGATGAGATCTAAGTTTGTAATTAAAAATGAAAAATGGCATGTTTTATCTGCCAAAAAATCAATGTGACGTTTCCGACCCGTGTTTTTAAAATTCTTGTAATTGAATTAATCACAAGATTAATAAATGAGGTAGGTCTTGGTTTCATTTTTAAACGCCATTGCTAACGTACCTGCAAAACTTTTTTGGATCACCAGATGGCACCATTGCTCTATTATACAGCAGTCTCCTCATTAGCATTTAGCACCTGATAAGAGCTGTTCATACGTTTCATAAGTTTTTTTTTTCCATACCAAAATTGGTACACATGTGCAAATTAGGCCCCAATTTATAACAAACAAGGGAGAAATCAAATGCCATGTTTCTGTAAAATTTTATTTAATTTCAACTGTTGAAGCCCCATTCACTCATGCAAATATGTGAGTTTGTTCGAAGTCCATGAAAGTACCCTAAAGCTGATTTTTGCACACCCAGAATGTGATCACTTGTCCTAAACCGATCAAAGATTATAAAACAGAATTTGTAATGGAAAAAAAGATCAGGTGTTCCGGGCAATTCAGTTTTCCTATATTTCCCCTGTCGCGCGCTGATTTGTACACGGTTTCACTGTTGTTTTCATGTCTTTTTACGAAGCTCTTGAGGTAAACAAGCCATATATTTTAAAACATCACATGCCTTTTCGGTGTTTTTTGTTTTTACAGATAATACATGACAGTATTTAATTTGCTGGATAGAGATATTTCTTGATGAAAACGGTATAGTATTGCTTATAAGACTACACTCACCTAAAGGATTATTAGGAACACCTGTTCAATTTCTCATTAATGCAATTATCTAATCAACCAATCACATGGCAGTTGCTTCAATGCATTTAGGGGTGTGGTCCTGGTCAAGACAATCTCCTGAACTCCAAACTGAATGTCAGAATGGGAAAGGTGATTTAAGCAATTTTGAGCTTGGCATGGTTGTTGGTGCCAGACGGGCCGGTCTGAGTATTTCACAATCAGCTCATTTAATGGGATTTTCACGCACAACCATTTCTAGGGTTTACAAAGAACGGTGTGCAAAAGGAAAAACATCCAGTATGCGGCAGTCCTGTGGGCGAAAATGCCTTGTTGACGCTAGAGGTCAGAGGAGAATGGGCCGACTGATTCAAGCTGATAGAAGAGCAACTTTGACTGAAATAACCACTCGTTACAACCGAGGTATGCAGCAAAGCATTTGTGAAGCCACAACACGCACAACCTTGAGGCGGATGGGCTACAACAGCAGAAGACCCCACCGGGTACCACTCATCTCCACTACAAATAGGAAAAAGAGGCTACAATTTGCACGAGCTCACCAAAATTGGACAGTTGAAGACTGGAAAAATGTTGCCTGGTCTGATGAGTCTCAATTTCTGTTGAGACATTCAAATGGTAGAGTCAGAATTTGGCGTAAACAGAATGAGAACATGGATCCATCATGCCTTGTTACCACTGTGCAGGCTGGTGGTGATGGTGTAATGGTGTGGGGGATGTTTTCTTGGCACACTTTAGGCCCCTTAGTGCCAGTTGGGCATCATTTAAATGCCACGGCCTACCTGAGCATTGTTTCTGACCATGTCCATCCCTTTATGACCACCATGTACCCATCCTCTGATGGCTACTTCCAGCAGGATAATGCACCATGTCACAAAACTCGAATCATTTCAAATTGGCTTCTTGAACATGACAATGAGTTCACTGTACTAAAATGGCCCCCACAGTCACCAGATCTCAACCCAATAGAGCATCTTTGGGATGTGGTGGAACGGGAGCTTCGTGCCCTGGATGTGCATCCCACAAATCTCCATCAACTGCAAGATGCTATCCTATCAATATGGGCCAACAGTTCTAAAGAATGCTTTCAGCACCTTGTTGAATCAATGCCACGTAGAATTAAGGCAGTTCTGAAGGCGAAAGGGGGTCAAACACCGTATTAGTATGGTGTTCCTAATAATCCTTTAGGTGAGTGTATGTTTCGTGGTAATTTATGTACTTATCGATGTAACTGAGTTTCGATAATTTAGAAGTTAATTGCGAATTTTTAGCTGGTTAGCTAGTTCTTGCTAGTTGGTACTAGCATTGCGTTGTGTTTTCGTTGGTGTGCCTCTGGGTTTTTTGTGTCTATTAATGTATTAATTACTACAGGGAAATTTACATCGTGTTTGATAGTGAGTCAAAAATACCTCCGTGTAGAGCTGGGCGATATGGCAAAAAAAATTATCACAATATTTGTTCCTGTATTGACCGATATCGATAATTATCAATATTATAGTTTCACAATGCTGTTCCATGTAATAATGTAATAATCAAAATAATAAAATTAACCCTATTCTGACAAATAGAATGAATAGATTGAAACAATATTAGTAAACAAATACTTATTTTTCCAACAAATTTTACTGTTTACATACAAAATTCCCTTAAAATTATAAAAGGTTATTCATTTTCAAGTATTCAAAGGAACATAGCTGAAATGAACAAAACCGTATAATAATGTAACAATGTGCAAAACTGTATAATATTGCAAATATGTTAAAGGGCAAACATAAAATAAAGCAGGACAGAACTGACTGCAACAAGTATCTTCCTCTATTCTTGGTCTCTTAACCTTTTAAAATTCTGAGGTAGAAAAGTATCTAAACCAAACAAAAACACTTATTCAAAAAAATGCCAAAGCATGGTTAGATTTTTTTTGTCCAGCGCTGCAAAACGTCAGCACTCGTCACCATGTCACATGGTACAAAATCCTTGCGAGAGCAAGACGTGCAGCACAAACTGGAACTGCCTCCGTGACGACACAACTTTGCCCTTATTGGCTAAAGATTTTAGTCACGCGTATGACGTTTGTATCCCAGGAAGTTCCAATGCGTTATCTGCTATTTCTCCCGAAAAGAACGTAAAGCAGTGAGAACTGGTTTTCAGTTCATTTACCTGGTAAAATAAAGTTTAAATAAGTTACATAAATGCTCTAACAGTACATGTTAGTGGTTTATTTGTTAGTTACTGTAATGTTGCACTGCTTTATTTGTTTAATCGTCCAGTCTGTGAAGGCATTCAAGTAAGAATTGCATTGTACTCTGTACATAAAAAATTTGAATCCTTGAAATACAAGTATTTGATCTTTTTCCTGGCAGCTCTTTTTACACAGAGCCACTGTACACAGTTTTATTCACTGCTAACAGTTTGTATCAGGAGTTGGTTATTGTAAAAGAAGTAATGTGCATGCAGGTGATATTTGTATAGATCTACACGCTTCTGGCAGTGCTGCCATTGCAGTCAGGTCTCGCACACAAGGAGTAGCAGTTGTCCGACTTGGCTGCAGTCGGTTTATACTCCACCCCTGCAGCCGACGGCAGATCGTGCTCCACGTCACGTCAGCTGCAGACAGACGTAAGGCCAACTCAAACGCACCCATTGCTTCTTTAAGGGAGGATGGGCAAAATTACAATGGGGTCGGTGATTGGCTGTTGTGCTAGCGTTCAGTAAACGCTCTGCTTGATAGGCCATCGAGTTGTCTGTCTCGGCGCATTCTCTAAAATGGAGCAAACTTGGTTGATCGAGTTTTATAGTCCGTTTATCATCATGATCGTCCTCATTTTTTTAATCGATATAAAATCGAGATCGTTTTATCGCCCAGCACTACGATGCAACATTCAAAAGGGGGTAGTAAAGTGATATGTGGCAGAGCAAAGTGCCAATTCGATGTGGGGCAGTGATTAGCATGGAGAATGCTGCAGCAGTATTACAAAATCAGCAACTCTTTTGAAAATAGTCATATAAAAAAGTTTATAGAATCAGTACAAAAAAGTACTTCTCCTACTCAGTCCTCCCGGTATTGGTGTCTGGAGGAGGTGGAGGAGCCCCTCCCAAGCCTCTCCCAAACTGCTGCTCTGTGCTGGGGGAGCAGGACAGGCCCAATGACATCACTGGCTGCCTCCACCCTCCTCCGGAACCGGTCTCTGTCTCTGGCCATCTGCAACCAGCAGGATCCATCACGGGCAACCCGGCTGGCAAACGCCCAGGCCACAAGAGGGCGCACTTCCACCTTCTCACTGAAGGTCACCTGCAATAACAAAGGGGAGGCGTTAAACGAAACCTGGAGTGTTACACAAAGAGCGCAACACATAACCAACCACATACATTAGCTCTTCACTGCATTTGTATTAACGCATTACTGAAGATGTTGTGAAACCCAAAAAGAATGTGTCTCCCTGTGGGACTGGAACACAGAGGCACAGTGATATCATCCAAATTATACCTTTTTGTGACCTGTAGTGGGCATCTCCTCCTGCAGAGGGCGCCGCTGTTCCTCATCACAGAGACGTTCCACCTGCGTCCCTCCAGCCTTTGCAGTGCAGCCCTCTGGTGGGCAAGTGGCCTGAGACGTCACCACAGAGGAGAAACTCAGCGGATTGTATGGGTCATCACTGCGGAAGGATTCCCAGAGCTGAGCATTCTCAGAGTTGTCATCACCGTCGTCATCAGACCAGCTCGAATCACTGTCACAGCCTGGCCCCTCCGAGGACACACTGGATTTCCCAGGAACAGCTTCATCGGCCTCATGAGAAGAGACTTCAGAGGAGTCCCATTCCAGCCACTCCGACAGGTCAACATCCTGCTCATCTGGGGAACTCGCACTCTCATCTTTCCCCAGAGTAACGATCGGCAGGGGGCACACCTCAGGCCGCAGAGCCTTCACGGCTGCTATACAGCGACGCTTGATTTTTGACAGCGCCGCCCTTAGGCGGCGGAAGGCCTTCTTAATCGCCTGGGACATCTGCGTCGGCCACTCACTGATATTGACGATATCCACACACATTCTGGGGAAGAAAAAAAACCACGGTAACCAATAAACATCCGAAACAGGATAATAGTACTCCACCACTAGACCAAGCTGCAGTAATTAAATTTTAACCAAACTGAGCATAAGAACATTTGGTACAAAAAAAAAAAAAAAACTTCGCATATATAGGAACCTACGGATTTGTTAAAAACCGTCGCAAATCGAACATCTCGCAATATTACGATCTTCCATAGTATTACGCCGCCCATAAAGTAAATGGACTGCATTTATATAGCGCTTTCCTACTCCTACGAGTACTCGAAGCGCTTTACAATACATGCCTCACATTCACCCATCCACACACCAGTGGCGAAAGTCGGTTTCAGTGCATCATATATGACTGGCAAACGAAAAACCAATACATTACAATACTAACATTGTATGTCTCTAAATAGCGCCGCAGACATTTAAAGAAAAACAGCCTCCTTTATTTAACAGACAGCATTTTTGTTGACTAGCTTATGTCGGACTATCCTATAATACTCACATATCTATTAGACAATAAATCGTAAGTACAATTATCTAATTAAATTACCGTGTTAAAATAAAGCTCACCTTTTTGATTCCGTATCTCAGTCAGTAGCCTGAAAATCACACCAGCGAAGATTAGGTGACCTTCGGTTGGAGAAACGTCTGCACTTGGTTTTATAAAAGAATAACCCTGTTTCTTGGCGGAAACCAGAGAAATAAACAAGTGCGACTCGACTCTTTATCGGAGGATCTACACCGTGCACGCTGCGCTTTCCTTTATATAGCCGGTGGGGGTGCGGGGGGGCCAATCATACAGCGAGGCGTTTGACGTCCCATAGAACGTATGCGCATTACGTGTCTGGGACAGCTGAGTGATTCGAGAAGGTGTTCGCTGCAGCCTGCGGGATGGGGCGGGGCGAGATGTGGGCGGAGCGAGATGTCACGCAGTAGCCTTATATGGGTACATGGATGGGCAGGACCAATTCGAAACTCCGCTCAGTGATTATGGCAGCATTGCGAAGACTTAATGGTTTGACTACAACTAATGTGTAAACTTCACCGATTTATGAGATTTTAGCGCTTCTTTCACATGTCATACGTTTGTATATATACCCTAATTATCGTATGCAATCCAGATATGAGAAATATTTTATATATATTAAAATATTAATTTTATGAAAAACAATGAAATGATCAATGAAAGCTCTAGTGCAGCGGTTCCCAAACTAGGGTACGCGTACCCTCTGGGGTACGCAAGAGGCTGTAGGGGGTACGCGAGGGAGCGGGGGGAATCACGAATTCGAACGAGACAGTCAGTAATTCTCAAAACAGCGGAGTCGGTGACCTCCAAAAAAGCCGTAAAACACAAAATACAGTCGTGTTTATGTCATATGTTTTTGTGCTTATTAAATTTAAGTGTTTCCCAAGATTAATCCCACAACAGTAATAAAATAAATGTCTTGCTTTAACATAAATACTAAAAGAATAGATCGCTTTAATCGCTATTACAGTTGGGTATGGGCACGCGGTCTTATTTAGAAAACATACAAAAACAGACGCATATAATGTTTAATCATTCGTTAATTTGTATTTGTCCGGTCCAGGAGGTTAATTTTGGGGATCGTTAAAGTGATAGATCACCTATCTTGATTAAGCCTGATTCGGTTCGTTATATATATTATTAAAAAAGTAAATATTAAGTAAGAATGAGAATATGAACAACCATGGGAATTATTTTTACAGTGAAAACAATTGGTATTAATTATATTGTATGTTCTTGAGTAATCGATAAAATCAGTATATGCAAGACATATCAATCTGTAATAGTGGAAAATATGTCCAGTTGATATGTCCAGTATGATCTAGGTCTGTGTGGTCAGACACTGTGCAATAAACAGAATTTTTAGGAACATGGCAAATGTTCACATTGCAGCATTGGAGTAGGTTCACTGTCACAACGCTGACCGGGGAAGCAGAGGCGAGGAGACATAGGATTGGGGAAATGCGGGGATTAATGAGCAAAAGGAACACACACTAGCCGACTAGCGGTAAAGCAGAATTACAATACAATGACAGGACTGGAGAAACAAACGGAAACACGGACTAAATACAATGGACTAATGACAAGTTTGACAACAATCAGGAACAGCTGGTAAACACGGGGAATCCACACAGGGTTAACGAGGGGGCTTGGCACACGGAAGGAGCGGACGATCGGGGCATGACACTCACTGGAGAGCTTTGTCACAGATAACTTAACTGTCTCTAACAGCGTCTAACCGCACATTAAATAAAGTCCTGCATATTTTTCTATTCTGAAATTCTGCCATGGCATGCACCAGTATGATGCTGGTGCAACTTTCCCAGGACCCTAGTCAAAAATATCTGCCACTCTGGTCGCGGAAAACAAGCGCTAACGGAAATATATGAAAAACAAGGGAGCGGTAGAAGATTTTTTTAAATTTGATGGGAATGGGACGGTACGGGAATGACATCCCACGGGACTGAACGGAATGGGAATGGTTTTTGAAAATTTGGCGGTTAAATTGGACGGGAACGGAAACCCTCCAACGCGAATGGGATGGGACGGGAACCAAAAACCTTTTCCGTGCCCATCCCTACTGTGAAATTCTCCCACCGGATAGCAACAATCTATTACTAAAATATATTATTAAATTCATTTGGTGGTGAGAAATAATGGACTGTTCAGTATTTATTTTTATGCATGCGGTATTGCAATCTATTTATAGACACTTATTAAGAGTCGTTGGTAGCAGAGGGTACGCGGCTGGAAAAAGTTTGGGAACCACTGCTCTAGTGGATTACAGAATATTTCATATTGTTATTTAAAAGTTTGATAGTGTTTAAAGTTGAATTAAGACATACAGATTTGTTACATGTTACAGGTGTGCGAAATGTTATTTTACTCTCCAACAAACACCATTAAATTCACATCAGAAACAACCAACCCAGATAAATATGGGGGAAAATGGTTTATTTTATTTACATTATTTACACATCCTTGAAGAAAAAAAAAACCAACAGAGTAAACAGCAGTTTCTCCTCAGGTTCCTCTTAAACTCCCGATAACCTGGTTGTCAAATAGTTGTCTTTTACTGGTAAGAAAGGATATTACAAAGTTATAACCATTGAAATACTTTAAAATATCTTGGTAATTTTCAGCTTTATTCATCATTCAAATATATATCAAATATCAAATATTAATTTTACCTCCAGTCATACTGTGGTCCACGCAGATACATCTGCCTTGCTGCTTCTTCACACAGGGAGTGTACCCCTGCAAGAGCGTGTATTGTTGCCTGTAGCATAAAGATTGATTCAAACAAGTCAGTTATTAAATAAAATAAATCAAAACATGGCTTTTTAACAATTTTTAATAAGATAGTGACTACAATGTTATATTTAATGTGAAGAAATATGCATAAATAATTAATAAGTATCTATGCACTTCTGGTAGAAGCACATCCAGGATGAAAGAAATCTCATCCGTGAGTTGCCTGGCTTCAGCCGTATTCTTCACAATGCCAGACAGAAATGCAAAGACTTCATCCATCTGCTCATCATCCTCAAAATGAACCATCGGCTTTTGGGCTTTTTCTGTTTCCCATGGAGACTCCAACATTCCTGTGCAGATGGCCTGGAAATGAATGAGAGGTGGTCAAATAAGGGGGATGTTACACCAGTAATACTGCAAAAACCTAATAACAGTTTATATGAAGATTAATAAAAAGTAAATTAAATTAAATAATTTCCATCTTGGCTACACTTACTTCAACTTGTTGTCGTACATTATAGTTCTTAGTAATGTATCCAGTAAGCACAGAACAGTCTTGCTTCGGCTTTTGTTGGACTTCATGGGCTCGTTCCTGTTGTTAAAGGAGTGATGGATAATTACAAAGTGTGCTTCAATAAACAGGGATTAATTTAACTATGTTATAATGCAGATAGCTACTGACTTCCAGCCTCTGAATGTAGAGATCTGAAGTGAAACTGATTGGTGCCTCATCAGCCTACAAAACAGATATTGAATTAATTACTACATAAACATTTCTTCTTTTCTTTCCAGTGCCTGTTTATTAGGAGAGCATTGCAGTACCATACCAACTTTTGCAAACATGATCATCTTTATATAAAAACATGTTGTTATCTGCTGTTGCTAGTATAGTACAGGTATGATAAAATGGATAAAAAAAAGAATTCACCAAATCAGATTCATCACTACTGAGTACCATGCTGGCAGTCTTCTTTAGGGCTGGTTCTTCATCTGTTTCCTGTTTCAAAAAGACATGTAGTGTGACTCTATGGTCAAATCTCGACCCTCTACACTTACATTGATACGCAACACAAAATACTTACCTTTTGTCTTTCAGCTCTCCTTTTCTTCCTGTCTCTCTCTCTACTTTCCTGTACGGAAAGTAGAGAGAGGAAAGTTCCTCATTTCACAGTAAAAACCCAAATAAGCATCCAGAGTCATAGCTGGCACACATCATGTAGTGTCAAAATGAATACATACAGCATAGGGAACATTTAATTAATTAATTATTGGTGTATTTATTTATTTAATTTTGGCACTCTTGGCCCTCCATAAAACCATAGCACAGAAACTGCTCTAGTCAAAGTAATGAATGATTTACTTATGGCTTCTGACCGTGGCTTTATATCACTGTTGGTATTACTAGATTTAACTGCAGCATTTGATACTGTGGACCATAATATCCTCTTGGACCGATTAGAAAGTGTGGTTGGCATTACAGGGACAGCACTCTCTTGGTTCCGCTCATATTTAACTGATCGCTATCAGTATGCACATGTGAACAACGAATCATCCAAGGCCACCAAAGTCACATACGGTGTCCCACAGGGATCAGTACTGGGCCCACTACTGTTTACCCTATACATGCTACCGCTTGGTAACATTATTAGAAATTATGGTGTTGGGTTTCATTGTTATGCAGATGATACAGTTATATATATATATATATAGTATTACTAGAACTGCGTTTTATCATCTACGAAACATAGCCAAGCTTCGTAAGATGCTCTCACTTCGTGATGCAGAAAAATTAATACATGCCTTTGTAACTTCCAGACTGGACTACTGTAATGCCCTCCTTTCTGGTTGGCCGTCTGGATCCTTACATAAACTTCAGCTGGTACAGAATGCAGCAGCCAGAGTTCTCACAAACACTAAATTATTTGATCACATCACACCAGTCTTATCCTCCCTTCATTGGTTACCAATTAAGTCTCGGATTGACTATAAAATACTGCTATTAACCTATAAAGCACTGAATGGCCTTGCACCAGAATACCTTAGTGATCTGCTGACCACATACAACCCCCCACGCTTGCTTTGATCTGAAGGTGCGGGATATCTGTTAGTACCTAGGGTAGAAAGAGCTACGGCAGGCTGCAGAGCTTTCTCCTACAGAGCTCCTCAGCTGTGGAACGGTCTTCCACCGGATGTGCGGGTTTCAGGCTCACTCTCAATATTCAAGTCTAGACTAAAAACACACCTGTTTAGTTTAGCTTATAGGGACACTAGTTCTAACTCTAGCTAACTTCTCACTCCCAGTTAAACCTATAGTGTGTAGGATCACACATGCACATATCACAGGGCCTAAATTCCAGGTGGCCTGAGACAAGGCCGAGCCTGGTACGAGAGGCACCAAAGGGGGGTTACACACATAAACACACACACACGGATAACAAGAAAGGCCAGCACTCCAACTTTTATTGCCCTTGACTTGGCACACAACCCCCCTCCACATACACTCTGCCTTACATCTCACTCACCCAACAGACGAACACCCTAAAGGAAATTTCATTTAATTTTGGCTTTTGTATACCCTGTATATTGATTTACTCACGACTACTAGTCTCAATATACAGATACGTTATGTTTGTATGTGTCCTTAGACAATCTTAGCGTTTTGTGTGCCACCCTTATAACCATGTTCACGGAGTATCACCTATTTTACCCCTTTGTACTTGAACACATATAAATTTAAATAAATAGATAGGCATAGCTACCCTTGTATATATGTTCTCATGGTATACCAGAAGAATCTGGAAAATTAGTGTAACCAATGTGTCCTAACTTTTAGAGAGTCTTCTTTGTTAAAACCCCCCCTTCTCTTCCAACATTCCTTTGTGGTCCTTATCTGATCTTGGTGGACCGTTACCAAGTTTCTGTGTTCTAACATACTATATTAAAAAGAACTAAATTAAGGTGTACATTATCCATTTTGGAGAAGATCAATTAGAATAAGCCACACCAACCAAGATATGTTGTGTCCAGATGTGCAACTTATATTGATATTACCACAAACTAATGGCCACGCCTATCTATGGATAAGATGTGCTGTTTGTAATATGAATATTTGATGTAATGTCTGCACAAAGTGTAACATCTGTTGAGGTGCAACCCAAAACACCTGTATCCTATACTGATGTGAATCAGTCACATAGATAAAATAATTAATTGTTTAATCAATTAATGCAGATGGTATGAGGTATGTACCTGTGAAGCTGGTATGGCATGTTTGGTGTCAAACTGATTGTTAATCACCCCTGATTCCAAATCTGGTCAGTGATTACCATAAAAGTGGATCTATCAAAAGTTATAACAGCTTAATGAAAATAATCAGTAAAGGGAGAATCAGTCGGGCCATAAATCCCAAAAGGACTTATACAGACCCCCCTCCGAAAGCCCGCCAAATGGATGGCCAGCCATTGGGCCAGGAGTCAAATTCCTGGTCATCCCTATTCATGAACTTTAGACCATAAAAATCTAGCACCTCAGAACAAAGGTGCGCAGAGAATAACCGCCAGCCCGAAGGAGAACATCAGCCGGGGCAAACAGATCATCAAGCGCAGAAAAGACCATCAGCCTGGGAGACGAGAAGCCCACAAGAAACCCTCCGGTGAAGGCCCAGCTGAACAGAGAACAGCACCCAAGACAAAGCTTCACCAGGAGAGAGAATCCAAAGGGAGAATCCAAAGGGGCTCCACTCCACTGCTTCCTGAGTGCCATCAGCTCAACAGCTCTGCCAGCACTGCCAAGACCCCCCCCCCCCCACTCTTCAACCAAGTAAACCAACTTCCTTTCATTCTAACAACTTAAGCTGTTCTGTTAACCTGCTGTAAGACTTTAGGGTCGTGTTTCCACAAACTATGCTTGCTTTGCAGAACAGTATTTCCCATTTAAGGTTACTCATTTAAATCCCGTCATTGCATTTTCATAATTACATTATTTGTTTTATTCCGTTATTTCGTGTTTGCTGTTTGTGTTAGGTGTAATGTCTGTCTTATGTTAGTTGTAGTGTTAGCTAGGAATAAATGCATGTCTTTTACACAACTTTAGCCTCCGTCATTGAGTGTTCCACAATAAGTTCCTGCCTTTGTGCGATCTTGCTACACACTCTGAACCTCAAACTCGCCTGAAACATCGCGAGACTCTCTCTCATCGGCCGTGAGGGGAGCTTCGCTACCAATCGGTTACATTACCTGGTGATGCAGCTCGCCGGACGACCCTTCTAACCCAGGTTACTAAGCGATACTGGTAATTAGTGAATCCCATTTGAGTCTTACATTAACAGACTCACAGGGACACCGCAATTGAGTTTGGAGGAGCCGACCATTCGGCATAACAATTGGCTAATAATCAGCATTAAATAATAATTAATTAAACTTCAATTAATTTCAAACATATTGGTGGAGATATAAAAAATTACCTGAGCTAATAATTCCTACAAGTGTGAGGTGTTGAGCTGGGTGGGGATCGGTGCCATTGGCTTTGGATAAACTGAATTGACAGTGCTGTCACTCTAGCTTCACAATTGCTTGTGGGATTGGAGTGCTGACATTTCAGGGACTCCCCATGCCTGCATTCCCACATGCCTCTCCCTCCTACTTATGCTGCCATAGCCGTATCTGCCGGAGCATTGCACTTCATATTGCACTCATCTACCTTTTAGCACTGCCTATAGTCTCCCTTACTTTGACTAATTGCATTTATTTCCCCTACTTCTCCTGGGGGGAGCTTCCTGGAGACCTCAATCTATCAAGATGTCCAGCACACCCTGCTACATGTGACGTCGCCTCTACCAATGACGTCCATGCATCCAGCTCGCCGTTCTGCCCGTGTCATCTTCCTTGTATGACCCGCTCCCTGCCTTCTGGCTGCCTGGCGATTGGAGGGAGCGTTGGCACCGGCTTGCCATCTCCCCCCTGCTCACCGTTTGTGTCACAGATTTAACTATATTTGACTCTCCCTGCCGGCCCCTAGAGGATGGGCTCCCCCTTTGAGTCTGGTCCCTCCCAAGGTTTCTTCCTTCTAGGTAGTTTTTCCTTGCCACTGTTGCCTATGGCTTTCTCACTGGGGGCTTTGGGTGGGGATGCTGTAAAGCGCTTTGAGACAATGTAATGTTGTGATAATGCGCAATACAAAAATAAATTTGTTTGTTTGTTTGTTGTAAGCATGCTTTCTTTTTTCCACCAAAAGACATATAATTATAAATAACAACTGAGATCTTTCAGTTTATATGCCAGTGGAATCATTACAATATAATGTGCATCAAGGGAATTTCTCATTAAGTTAACAAGAAAAGTGCAGTCAAAGTACACCAATTTTCATTTGTTGTTCCTTAGCAGATCATTTGTTCAAATATTCATACCTTAATGTTTAACACGGCATGGTTCTGCACATGTATTGTAACCCTGTGTTCTTCTGCAGACATATAGTGGCAGAACAGGCAGTGAAGCTGTCCAGCCTTATAATAAGTGCAAGGCTGTCGGCTGATAGATATGGAAATGTGTCTCTGTAAGAAAGGAAGGGGCAGTGTTGTCATAATTCATATATTTTAACACGGATGAAAAACAGATCAATGCATAGATAAGCATCATTTAAGAAATGTAAATATACATTATAATTTGGTTTTAAAAATTGTCCGATGGAACATTTGGTATAGTGTTCTGCACATACTGCGGTTACAATTTAATACTTTTCACCGAAGCACAAACAGCCAATACAGCAGATGTTGAAGTATAAGTTTAAGTTAAAACTAAGCAAGGTTTTTCCTTACAGTTCCTTAACATGCATTTCTTTATTCCAGTGCCACACATTTCTTTGTTTCATCTAGGTCAAAAAACAAGCATTTTAGGCTTTAATTTGGCATTTAATTTCTGCTTACCTCTGACAGGTTATCCATCGTAACGCGAAAAGTGTTGCTTTCCCGCATTCTTGTTGGACTCATGCAACTTGTTTCAACTATCGCCACCTGCAGTATCGGAGTGTATGGGTATTTCACCATATAAGGCCACTGCGTGACATCTCGCTCCGCCCACATCTCGCTCCGCCCACATCTCGCTCCGCCCACATCTCGCCCCGCCCCATCCCGCAGGCTGCAGCGAAGTGTACTTGAGTGATTCTGGGGGACTCTGAGACGGAATTTCCTCTGTGTTTTTGTTGCGAAACGTAGGTGCGATAGCAACAGTCACCACAAGGTCTGACTACGGTATATAAAAAGGAATTTTAAATCTGCATACAAAATGTTTTTACATCACTGAATAAAAAAGCTACTAAACGTTTTAAATCTGCAGAGAATTTAAGATTTTTATATAAGCCTCCATTTAGATACATAACATTTGCCCTCTCCCTTTTTTTCCTACATTCTTTATTTTTCCTCTCCATTCTTCTCTTTCCACTAATATAAAAGTATATGAGACTGTCTGCTGAATTATTTCATTATGCACTCTCTGTTGTTTGCGCTTATGCACCAAACGGCAGTTCAAAATACCCACCCTTTTTGGAGTCCTTGGAAGGGGTGTTGGAGAGCGCTCCTCCCGGGGACTCTCTTGTTCTGCTGGGGGACTTCAATGTTCACGTGGGCAATGACAGTGAGACCTGGAGGGGCGTGATTGGGAGGAACCGATCTGAACCCGAGTGGTGTTTTGTTGTTGGGTTTCGGTGCTCGTCACGGATTGTCCATAATGAACCATGTTCAAGCATAAGGGTGTCCATATGTGCACTTGGCACAAGGACACCCTAGGCCGCAGTTCAATGATCGACTTTGCGATCGTGTCATCGGACTTGTATTGGACACTCGGGTGAGGAGAGGGGCGGAGCTGTCAACCGATCACCACCTGGTGGTGGGTTGGCTCTGCTGGTGGGGGAGGAAGCCAGTCAGACCCAAGTGTATAGTGTGGGTCTGTGGGGAACATCTGCGGCTAAGCTGAACGCGGCTTCGGCGGTCACTGAGGCAAAAACTCGGGTATTGGAGGAGTTTGGCGAGGCCATGGAGAATGACTTCCGGATGGCTTAGAAATTCCCTTGATGCACATTATATTGTAATGATTCCACTGGCATATAAACTGAAAGATCTCAGCCAAAACGGTGCCTGAACCGATACTTTACAAAAGCCACAAAATGATGGTGGATGTCTCAAGAATACATTTTTATTGAACAAAAAATTGAATGCTTAAAATTGAACAATATATTAAAAGTTTAAAGTATATATGAATATATATGTAAATACAAAAAACAACAACAAAACATAAGCCACCTATGTAATGTTAATTTAGCATTACATTAGCCTACTACTAACCTGCGGAAAGGTTGCTGTCGTCATCATAATCGGTGGACTCCTTTTTGCTACGGTTGGTATGACTGGGGCTGGGGTTATCCACACCAATCGTGCCAGCTGTTGTCCGCAAGCTGTCAAACACGGTGCATCTCTCTGCTTTTAAGTTTATTCCGTGTACCCTCAAATGTTTCATTAGATTTGACGTGTTTCCCCCTTTACACTCAACTGCTGTAAAACATTTGCTGCATGCCACAGTGTCGGAATCCTTTCTTGTGAAATATAGCCACATTTTCGACCGTTTAGTTTTAGGCATTTTAACAAAAGTTGTTTCATTTAGCAAGCTAAGATAGCGGTAGACCGCCTGCTGCCGTCAGAGCAAGTGTAACGTTAGTTGCTGCATTCACACGCATCTCGGATGGTCTCATTTCCTGATGATGTCACGTGTGTGTTGATGAATCTGATGCTTATTACAACTGTGTCATCATAGCCCCAGAGAACAAATATTTCAATCGACAGTTCAGGCATCTACAGTAAGTGGCACCGAAATTTGTGTTTTGTTTCGGTCCGGTACATACCGGTTATATAGGTACCGGTGCCGTATTGGCACCGGTTTTCGGTACCCAACCCTACTGGGCACATCAGTAAAGAATGTAGAAAACATCTTATGTAAAATCTGTGGTTTCAGACATTCAAGTGTGTTCCATATCCTCCACAAGGAGAAGAATGAGGCCAAGCCTGACAGTGAGGTAGACAACACTCCTGTTACAGTCCAGACCAGTGGTCTTACTGGGGCCGGAGAACAAGACTGCAAGCTTGCCATTGTACCAGTTAAAGTGAAGTCAAGGAAAGGTCAAAGAACAGTGGAAACGTATGCCTTTCTGGATCAGGGGAGCTCAGCGTCTTTTTGTACAGTGGGTCTTATGGATAAGCTGAATCTCTCTGGGAGGAAGACAAAGATTCTCTTGCGCACCATGGGACAAGAGAAAGTGGTGGACAGTTTCATTGTGCCCGACCTGGAGGTGGCTGGATTGGACAGTGATGTCTACTGTGAAATGCCTGACCTTTTCACACAGTACAGAATGCCTGTTAGCGTGTACAACATCCCAAGACAACGGGACCTGGATGGCTGGCCACACTTGAAGCACATTCGTCTGCCTGAGATACAATCGCAAGTGGAGCTTTTGATTGGCATGAATATGCCTAGAGCCCTAGAGCCAATAGAAGTTGTCCAGAGTGTGGATGATGGGCCTTTCGCCATTAAGACCATGCTTGGTTGGACAGTGAATGGGCCACTTGGCGGAGTATGCTGTGCAAGACCAGGGTGTCAGTCTGTGGTTACCGCCAATAGAATTACTGCGGTTATGCTTGATGAACTATGGAAACAGCAGATGAAGATGGACTGCGGTCTTATCTGGGACGTCGCCATCCAGGGTCACGGGGTGGGTCCGAAGGAGCTGATCGAACGCTGCCTGGACATCCATCTGTTGGTTGGATGCCAGGGCAGCATCCCGTGCGGCACCACGGGCAGAACAGCTGGGTCCTTCCTCTGCGGAGTCAGCGCTGAGATAAAAAAAAAAAACACAAAAGTTTAAGGTTAGTGTTCAGTGGTGAGGGCTTTGGTTGTGTGTCTTGATGTTGGTAAGTGTGTTGACAAACAGAAAACATGCCTACCTTGAGTCTCCTGCCAGCTTCTTCAGCAGCTTACTGGCCAGCACCACATTCCGCGACTGCTTCATCCGGTAGTGCTCGTCAGCCGTCGCAGTGGAATGAGTGAGGTAATCGGCCACCAAGGACTTCTCTTGGTCCGTCAAGTCCTTGGTGGCCGTCTCAAAGATGCGCCGGGCCGTCTGGTAGGTGACTGGATCCAGCTTGTATCTAAAATACAAAAATACATTTATTAATACGTCTCACACAACACGTATGTAGAACATATTATAGGGGGAATTAATCATGACGATCAGCTCACTTTTGGTGCAGCCGGGTGAGGTCATTCGAAGCGTTGAACACCGGCCTGCCTGCGGTGGAGACGAAGAACCGTTCGTCTCCTCCCAGGTCATCCGATGTCGTCCGGCTCCTCTTGGAGCTCAGGAGCTGTGGCCGTACCTGGGTGAAGTAGATGTGGAACCACTGATGGCAGAGGAAAACAGATTAAATCGCTGCTCTTGAAATAAACTATGAAATAAATCTTATCAAACTTGATATACTTACCGTCTCCTCCTCAGAGGACAATGCAAACGTGGCCACTTGCTGCGCCGACGTCTTGTGTTCCTTCACCACAATCACCGTATGGTCGGCCTCGGACGTGCTCCTGGTCATCCACTCCTGGACCTACACAATACAATGATGTCCCACTGATAAATAAGAGTATCGGCAAAAAGGAAAAGTGAAGACATAAAGAATACAACACTTACGGTCATGTGCTCCACCACGCCTGGTCGCTGGAGATGCTTCAGAATGACCGTGGCCTCCAGGTAGTAGAGGACAAGGCAGCACTCTGCACACTCCAGGGGCATCTCCTCCGGATACACCTTGCCAAGGACTGCCAAGAAGTCGTTCTTGGCAGCCCTCAGCACGGCCCAGCAGTCCTCTGGACTCTTCTCTGGGCTCATCCCCGTGAGAATGACATGACTATGTGGGTGGGAGAAGAAAATTCAATTACTGTCAATCCTAATCAATACAGTACACATTTTAATAAAATGTGCTCACAATGTAAAATGGCTCTGCTTCTCCATGCAGTGCACTCCAGGAGCAGTGAGGGAGATAAAAAAAAAACATCATGAGTGTGTTAAACACAGTAGAGGAGATGTATCATCAAATCATAATATGGAATTTAACGGGTGTTGACAGTTGAACTTACCTCCTTTGCGTCATCTCCTTACTCACCAACTTTGCAGAGCTCTGCTGGAGTGAGCCCAGGTACTCCACGAAGAACATTGCCTCATTCCACAAGGCAATGTTGTCACGCCGGAGGTCGGTGGCCACGGTGTGGTACTTGAGGAATCTGTCAGAGGAAGGACATGTATGTAAGTATCCATATGTACATAAACTTGTACATGCCACCATGACAATAGTGGGAGGACTGAACTTCCTTGAAGAAAACAGATACGACAATACAACACAAACCTACAATATACTGTTAAAAATCTACATGCTACCAACCTCTTCAGGCTCTTCATGTAGTTGACCTGAGTCTGCCTGGAGAGACCAGCCTCAGTCAGCTCCCGAAAGAAGAGCTTCGTCTTCTCCCTCTCCCTCAGAAATTCAAGGGATGGCTCTTCAGGGTTCACAAAAAACATGAACCTGCTGACGTTTTCCACCTGGAAAATAAGATCGGCATTACTTAATGAATATATTGCGTAGATATAAAGCTCCAAAAAAATAATAGAGTGAACTTTTATGGGAGACCTCACCGTCTGCTTGAAATTCTCATTCAGGAGATCCTTGTCCAAGTATGCGGCGAAGCCCTTCAGGAGGGGATGGTCCAGAGAATGTTTCCGGTACAGTCCCTTCTCCTGCATCATGTGCCTGGAGGTCTGTGGCCACTGCACTTCCCGGGTACTGCCATGTGGAAAACATATTTCGTCTTAAAATTGCACCTTCAATTGGCCCACAAGCAAAAGCAAAAGGTATCAATGAAGCTGCAAAGCCGAGACACTCATACTCACACTTGAAAGATCTCGCCGTCGCGGACACTGACTGCGTCCTCCGACTGCGTCCTCCGACTGCTCAGTCGCCGAGCTCTCCGGTCGCTGCACGGTTGTACCAGCCACCACAGGAACACTGCTGGTCTGCGCCGCTACTGCTGGGGAGGGGGTGTCAGGCACCACCATGTGGCGACGCTCCAGCTCCTGGATCATCCTTTCAGATAAATAAGTAAATAAAAAACTCTTAGTAAATGTCATACTGAAGAAACGACGCGAGATGTGTAAAAAAGACTGAAGAGTTTTCCCACCAACCTGCTCATAGGATTAGCATCATCCATAATGTCTCGCAGGTGCCTGTAGCTGAACACCCTGCCCCACTGCAGAACTTCAAGCGCATCCTGCTTTGCCTTCTCCACTACTTCTTGGATGGCTTCTTTCGAAGATCTCTTCATGCACACCCTAGTCAGATGAACCGAGAGGCTTGCCTGTGTATTCTTGCACACGGGGCAGAGCAGGAAATGCCTGTTGGAAGTACTGCGGATAAAAAAAACAAACAAACAATTAACAGTTATGTAACAGTCAAGGAAGTGTTACTTAAGATTAGATTTAATTCATGATTTTCAGGACCCATTCCAGTCATCATCATCAACATTGTTCATTCCTCAGTGGTTTGGATAAATAACATTTGCATATCTATTGTCATCCTGATGGGTCCCAGACTGAGAAAAGTAATTAGTAAACTACATGATCACAAATACTGAAACATGTTTACTAATTAGTTACATTTATATCAAGCAATACAAGCCCTTTGTGATCACTGCAAATAAAAAAATGGTATTCTACACTTTAATACCATCTTTACTACTAATTTAAAGATAATTAGTATAAAATACATTTTATTTGCATTGCACTTTATATTTTAGCAATCTCAAAAGTGCTACAGAAAAAAAATAAAGAGATAAAACAGGAGAATCTATAAAGTACCTTAACAAAATGTCTTTCTAAAAAGATCAGTTTTTAGTAATTAAAAAAAGTTGCTTCGAAATATTGTTTTCGTTTTGTAGTGGATGCAATTTAAGTTTTAACAATAGTAGTCAGTTTAAGAGACTTAAGCACAGTGTCAGTTTATCCACAGTTTCTACACATTCAAATGCAATCATAAATTGATCATAACTTACGCCTTGGAAGCCATTCTTGACGAGTTCTTCGACAAAAGATGAAATCTTGAGCAGAATCTGGAGCTCTTGTCTCGCTGGAAGCAGAGGTAGAGTAACTGTACATGCGGAGGTCTCCTCTTAATATACCATTCTGACCGCGTCCCCTCCCCCCCTCGTAGCCCCGCCCACCCCAGCCCCAGTGTCATTCTGAGGGACACTTTGAAAGACAATTTCAAAAAATGTAACTTTTAAAAAGGATAAGAACTGAATTTATATTTCTAAATAAAGTGATAAATCGATAGTGCAGTTCTAAAACTTCTGCACCAATTCGCCACCACACCATGTTGGAGTGCGCCGCTCCACCGGGTCCGGATGAGAAGGGAACACGCAAAGGAGACTCTCAGTTTGATTATAAATGATGCTTTTATTTAGTAATGCATTCTATTGTTAATGCCTCTTATTGCTTTAATGCGAGCCGGCTCGGGAACAGACTGCCTACACACCCCCAGTGTGTCAGCTCAGCGTGTTCTGGGTGGTAAAGCTTTACGCAGTCTTATATACTTACATTATTCTGGGTTACTTCCTTGTTACATTGTAGCACACAAGCAAAAGAATAAAAGTCAAGCTGGTATATTTCCATTACGCAGTCTCTCATATATCTACTGGGTTCTCAGAATCTTTGTTGTTCACAGGTGCAGACATACTTCTCGGAACAAGATTCCATATAAGGGGCAAGCAGAACATTCGTGGTTATAGGTGTGAGACTGTTCTATGCTTTTTGCAGCAGCTCAATGTTTTGCAGACATATTTCCTGTCGCGCACTCTGTCAGCTCTCCTGCCTGCCGCCCCCACAACCACAAATATATAGTGTATACCAGTGGTTCCCAACCTTTTTTAACTCACGGCCCACACAGCCAAACACATATGTTTCCGCGGCCCACTGCAAAAGAATTTAAACGATCCCGCTTTTTGTGTCGGGTTAACTAAGTACTCGGAAGCAAGGCTGTTAATTGTCTTTATTGAATAAACTGGTAATTTATTTCATTATATATCAAATTATGATTTATTTGATTTTGACTAGACATTTATTATATTAACAATATTACAATTTCTATTAATAATAATTGGCGGCCCCCCTGCAATACCGTCGCGGCCCACTAGGGGGCCGCGGCCCACAGGTTGAAAACCACTGGTGTATACTATAATATAATTTACCCAAACAACAGATCCCTCATGTTGCTTGCTCATACACATTTGATTTGTGTCTGTGTTTGCCATTTCAAAACCATGTTGTGACTCTTGGCTGACTTTAATATAAGCTATTGGAGCTGTAATAATTTCCGTTTTACAATACCTTGATTAATGTGGAAGATCGTAATTTAACATACATAGGATGATAATAAAGAATGTTTGCTTTCTTATGCGTCGGTCACGCTAAGCAACCGCAACGCCCCACATACCATCGGAAAGCTACAGCGATTCTGAGCAATTGTAGCGGAGAAATTTCGCCCCGCCTTGGTAGGGGAAAACTGGCGGTTATTCTACCCAGGGAGACTAAGTAATGAGAGGATCTGAGTCCCTCACCCCGAGTTCTTTTAGTCCCAGTATTTGCGTGTGCAAATATGTTTTACCCGTCCTGCTGCGGGAGGGTGTTGGAAGGCAGGTTCAGGGGACAAAAATGGACACGGTGGCACCCTGAAATATATACGTTTTCGGCCGGGTACCGATATAATCTGCCGACAACCCTGCACTCCCAAAACCTAGCACGTCGGGTGCGACGCCCCTACCCCCGGGTAGTTACACAATGTTTGAACGCATAAACCACCCTAAACACAAACGAGTGATTTATTGTAAACGGAAAGGTCGCTTTTCTAATCTTAAACTGTTTGTATTTCAGTGCCTCCTCTGCAGAAGAGGGAACCATCTGTGCTACCCGTGGCGCTGTCCGGATCAAATCAACGGACCGACGTTAAAGATGCTGCAGTTATTCATGTTACACAGTTTACATACCGCTGACACCAATGCCAACTGAAACCAACCATGATGGAGAGAATAAAACCGCTATCAGTCCTACAGCCGAGTCCGAATCCTATGGATGAGACTTTTATGTTGCAGAGAATCAATATGTAAAAAGCATTTTCTCATATGAAAGGTAAACTTCAGTGTCTGGAGCTTATCCCAGAAGCTACGGAAACAAGGTGAGGAACAACCCAGGATGGGGGGCCAGCCCATCGCAGGGCACACTGACACTCACTCACACATGCACACCTACGGGCAATTCAGTAATTCCAATTAGCCTCAGCATGTCTTTGTACTGTGGGGGGAAACCAGAGTACCTAGAGGAAACCCCACAACAACATGGGGCGAACATGCAAACTCCACACGCATGTAACCCAGGGGGAGACTCAAACCTGGGTCCCAGAGGTATGAGGCAACAGTGCTAACCACTGCACCAACATGCCACCCCAGGAGACATTTAATAGTTATTTAATTAAGGCAACACGTTTTGAAAAGCATTCAGAATTGCAAGAATGTTTTTATTTTAGTTACAACTAGTAAGTAAACAGTCTAACATCACACAAAAAGGAATAAAAAATATCCAATCATTCATTTCATTACCTATGACACTGTTAACGAGTCAAAAGACAGACCAAAAGCTATTGCATTTGTTATCACACACAAGTCGCATTGGAGGAATGCATTATTTTCGTGGATTTCCATTATCTCAAAAACTAGAACCAATTCAGCAAAATTTTTTATTTCAGCACCCTCAAAATACCCTAAATCCATTCAAAAAACCTTGGCACCTGAATTTTTTTTTGTAGACCTGTGTAATATATGCTCACCTACAGCAAAGACTCTTAATGTTAATGCTTCTTAATATGTAGTTGTCCTTCATCCAACTAGTTTTAGAGCAACACATCAAAATGTTAGGCACATTGTAGAAAGAGTCTGTCCTCCTGTTGCTGCCAGGACTTTTGTTTGATTGATGCAGTTTCACACCTACATATGACCTGGTTGAGAGATCCCGAATTTTTGGAGTTCATTGATGAACAGATAGATTATTATTTTGAAATGAACACAAATTAAACATCTGCTTCAGTCCAGTGGGAAGCATTTTAAGCCTTTATAAGAGGATGAATGAGTAGCTATACAAATTATAAATACAAACATTGTCAAGTAGAAATGGTAGACCTTGAAAAGAAAATAAAGAAAACTGAATTTGAAGTATACCAAAAAACTTCACCTTATCTTCTTCTGGAGCAGCACAAATTGAAGATGAAATATAACAAACTTTCATTGGAACGCGTAAAGAAAAGCTTGCTAAGACTCAAACAGACTTATTATGAAGGGGGGGAGAGAGCGGGCAAGTTACTGGCTTGGCGTATTAAGCAGTTACAAACTGAAAGAGCCATAAATTCCATTCAGATAAAGGAGAGTGAGGTAACATCGGATCAGACTGAGATAAATGACGTCTTTAGGAATTACTATCAGACCCTTTAGAGCTCTGAATATTCGGAAAGTGCTGCAGTGAGAGAAAAAGCTTTTCTAGATGCTTTGGACTTTAAATCCGCAGTTTCGGTCTTCATGGCATCTCTTGAAGAGGACCTAAAATCTGAGGAGCTGTCTGAGGCCATTACCAGTATGAAAGAAGGGAAGACCCCAGGGCCTGATGACATACCAATAGAGTTATATAAAATTTTCCATCATAAATTAATTGGCCCCCTTTTAGACATGTTCCTGGAATCCTTGGAAAATGGGGCTTTGTCTCTTAGGCGATAATAACTCTACTGTTAAAACCCGGCAAGCCACCAACTGCTTGTGGTTCATATAGACCCATCTCTCTTCTGAATAATGATTTAAAGATTCTTTGCAAGGTGCTAGCAAAAAGATTAGAAATACATTTGCCTAGGCTTGTTAACATGGATCAAAATGGCTTTGTTTGGGGGAGGTAAGGATTGCATAATATTCGTAGAGTATTAAATATATTACATGAGAAATCGAATACTTGTGATAATGCATTTCTGTCATTAGACGCTGAAAAAGCGTTTGATAGGATTGAGTGGCAGTACCAGTTTAAAACTATGGAAAGAATGGGGTTTGGGGATGGGTTTTTGAAATGGGTACGGATCCTGTATACTAACCCTTCAGCTGAGATAATAACAAATGGAATAATATCTGCCCCTTTCAGACTCCACAGGGGAACACGCCAGGGCTGCCCGCTCTCTCCCTTACTTTTTACCCTAGCGACGGAGCCACTGGCTATGGCAATCCGTAACATATACACATTTCAGGTATTACAATTGGCCCTTCAGAACATCGTATCTCACTATATGCAGATGATATTGTTATATTCCTTTCCAATTTAAAACAATCTATCCCAGCATTGCTAAATTTGATTGAAACATTTGGAGAATTCTCAGGCTATAAAATTAATAATTCTAAATCTGTGTTGATGTTCCTTCATAAAGCGGAAAGGCTTCTCCCCCCAGTTCAGACACCCTTTAGAATTTCACAAGACAGTTTCATTTATCTTGGGATTGAAATTACACCAACTGTTAATGAAATTGTATCAGCTAATTATAAGCCTGTATCAGATTCAATAATTGGTCTGCTGAACATGTGGACAAAACTCCTCATCTCTCTGATTGGCCGTGTTAATATATTATAAATGTCAATTCTGCCTAAATTGTTATACCTCTTCCAATCCATCCCACTTCCTCCACATTCCTCTTTTTTTGTCCTAATAAAATTTTGCTCAAATTAGAGCAGCAATGTTTTACTTTGAGAAGGATTACCCTCCAACCTGGGTATCTATAGAGGCTCATTCTATTTCAATTCCTTTGAATTTATATCTTTATTCAGCAAATGTTAAAAAGTTGATTAAGTGCACAAAAAATCCATATACCAGAAGTACTATAAGGGTTTGGTTTGAGGCACTTACTCATTTAGGTGAATTACCACGACTTTCATGCTTTTCACTTTTGGTAATGAAAATTTCCATCCTGGTAGGGTAGATCCAGGTTTTAAAATCTGGTCGACTCAAAGTATTAGCAAGGTGTCTGATCTCTATAATGAAGGAAAATTCATGTCCTTTGAAGGAATTAGGACAAGGTTTAGAATTCTGCAAAAACACTTTTTCAAATATTTGCAATTACGTAGCTTCATTCAATCAAGGCAAGGCCAAAGCCTGGTTGAGCCTCCTCTTTCTACTTTGGAAAATATTACACTTAATTGTTAGAAAGGTAGAGGTCAAATATCTCTATTATATAAACAATTTGTAGCCAATTCTAAAGAATCATTTAATGACAGACTTCAAGCATGGCGATCTGACCTGCAGGTTAATATCACCGAGAAAGAGTGGCAAATCGTATGTTTAAAAGCCCAAACCCAGACAATGAACACTCATCTGAGACTGCTTCAGTATAAATGGCTAAATGGATAGTAGACAATATATCACTCCAGTCAAGTTACACCACTTCAACCGGAATATTCCTGATGAATGCTATAAATGTAAGCATGAGAAGGGAACTTTATTTCATTGTATGTGGGAATGCACTAAAGTTAATTGTTTTTGGGTTAAAATATTGAACATCGTAAGTAAAATCACCGGTAAAGTAATTCCTATTGATCCTAAGCTGTGTATATTACATATTTGTCCTTTGAATTTTTAAATTACCAAACATGAAAGATTGCTGCTGATTCTTTGTCTGCTGGAAGCCAAACGTGTAATTGCATGCTCTTGGAAAAAAGAAGAATGTCCTGACATGCCTCAATGGATAAAGGGGATGACTTCATTTCTTGCTTTAGAAAAGATTACCTACTTTTTGAAGAACAGACTTTGTGTGTTCTGGTCCATCTGGAAGGTGTTCTGTGACTACTTGCAGAGTCTGAATGGTGACTCTTTTGTGAAACTGATGGACATTGAGAGTATATAGACAAGTATCCTATAGTTACATAGTTTATTTTATATCGGGTTATAATAGAAAACTCGAACGTTGTATTAATCTTTATGACAAAGTTTTAAAAAAAAAATTGTTTGGAAAAAAAAAAGTTTCACTTATAGTAATGTTTTTTCAAAGCATAACGTTAGACCTTCTTATGCATTAACATTAGCCTAATAGTAATAAACCACACAGGCTAAATGGCGTATTAATTTCAGAAAGGCACAATTTATTCATGATAAAATGAGAATGAAAACATAGAGAGTTAATCTCCTTGGAAAATGACCATGATCGATTTTACCTCACCAAATAAGCCTGGTTTAAATAGAGAACTTAGCTTATCTTGCTAGTTAAAGTGACGAACGTTGACTATACCGGCCTCAGAAGGACAATGGTACGTAATTCAACTTATAAAGACGTCAGCTTGCATTAATAGATGAAACACTTAAACGAATAAATGAAGGTTGTAAAATAACGCATTTTCAACAGGCTAGACTTCTGCTGACTACTTACTTTGACCAATGCACGACAAACAGTACCATGGCAGACGAACACAACGAACATGTCACTCAATGAGAATGAATGACGCAACCGACTGGCTGCTTCTAGCGCCGAGGTGATTTAAATGGTACGGTCCACATTAGGGGTGTCTGGAATTGTTTTACATTGAGGTGAGGTTAGCTTTTTCTTTTTTTTTTTTTTTTACAACAAAAGAAAAACGTTAAGACCCCCCCAAACTGCTATTTTTGTCTCTTGGGGGGGGGGGGGGGGGGGGGTCTGGATCTTGATCGGGGGTACTGTACCCCCCAGTACCCCCCGTAATTCGAACCATGCGTGACAGGATAACCAATCAGAAGCATCGAATAGTTTCAAACGTTCGTCTGTGGAAATAGCAAAAGAGGATGTTTTATATTAAAAAAAAAACATGAAAAGCAATAAAAACACTTATTAAAGATATTAGCAAGGTTTAGCATACAATCTTATGATGTGACTAAAATTGTAATCATGAATATTTCCATAAGTAACTGTAATTTAATTACACTTTTTTCTTTAGTAACTGTAACGGATTACAATTACATTTTTTTTGCATTTAAATTACAAAGCTCCGTCAAGATTACTCACGTTAACTCTTACAAACTCTGTAAACAAACTCTGCGCGACCGCTACAGTCTGGTTCAAATGTTCATTCAGTCCGAACACACTTCAGAACTAAAACAGTCTCTGACATTCAGATAAAACGTCAAATCTGATATCAGCACCTTGCATTTCGCGGACAGAAGGCTGAATGTATCTGCTTCCAACAACAAGTCATTTCGTTCATAAAACGCATTTGCTGCAGCGATTTTACGAGGATCCGCAGACCATCTGTGACTCCTGGTATTAATCCATTGGAATTTTAACCTTGTATTCTACACGCAGGCTACTCAGTGTGTCTGATGTGAAGTACCGGGGAGAGTGGTATTCAGCGGCTGGGTAATATAGCCGACAACAGTAGGGAATAGGCGGCGCGATTTTTCATTGGCTAGGCTCAAAAATATTCAAAATGTAATAAAAAACAGTGACACCAATGAGTACATGCAAACGTGAAAGTATGAGCCCAGAAGCTATTTCTATTAAATTTAAATCACATTTAATTAAATTTAAATGACATTGAAATTGCAGTTAAACGTAGTCACACGGGACTGCAAAATCAAAGCCGGCGCTCCACCTTCTGGTCATTGAAAGGTACTACACAGGCGCGCACCCTCCACGTAAACAAAATGCATTTCTTTCACTCACGAAATACATTTCGTCTACAAAGTGACGTTCTTCCATTCAGTTCCAGTGGAGATCTTGGAAGAGTAGTTTACGTGCATAAGCAGTTGTTTACGTGCATAAACAGTTGCTTACGTGTGTAAGTTCTAGAACCCAGAGTACAAATTTGATCGTTGTTGGACGATCATCTCAGGTTGACATTTTCTGCAACACGCATTAACTGCAAACTTCTTTTAGTCACCAAAATGTGCAAGGTTAAGAGAGTAGTCTACCGTGTGGAGGTCTTTTATGAGCAGGGGGGCGTTACACGGTGTATCGAGTTCACCATCACAAAGGGCAGAAAAAGGTGCTTTGTCAAATATGACGCACCAAATGCCATCGTGAAAGCAGGGTCTGAGTGGAAGTTTGCTGGGCAGTACTTTGTGAGAAGTCTTGTCCAGAATTTTCTCCCATTGGACCACACTCTGCATCAGTGCCTGGAAGCATGCAGCCCTCCTGCTCACGATGATTTCTGCAGCCCAGCTGCAGAGACTGAGACAGGTAGGCCTACTGCATCACCTGTAGATCACACACCTTTCCACTGAGTGACTAGCCTGTGCCCATGGGCTAAGCTGAGGAATGAGGTAAAGAAAAGTGGAACAAATGCCTGTTCTCACCATGCAGTATTGTTTTCAGGTGTGGGACCTGAGGCAGACAGTGAGGGAGATGCCACTGAAGCTGTGGGTAACAGACGTGAGAGTTCTGTCCTCGTTGAGGTCCCAGAGACCAGCATCAAGGTACTGAGTTTAATCTTAAGGGGGCAGTTTCCCAGACAGGGTTTAAATTAAGTCAGAGGTTGCCCTTAAATCTGGAATAGTTAATCATGGTTTTAAAAATGATTAATTACTGATTACTGCACTATGACTTGTAGTAGACAAGATCAATTTAAAATCACCTATACTAGTCTGAATTAGCTGAACTGAGGTTGTCTTTAAATGCAATTTATAGGCAAATGAAGAACCCGATCAGTTGGATGATTCACCGCCTGGAATAACAGAGAGCCAGCCAATGTTGGAGAACATCTCAACTGACGACCATCCGGAGGGTTCAGATGAGGTGTCACACACATCTACCTCAAGTATGTGAGAACATTTCACTTTGCCTTTTCTTTCTCTACTTTAAAACTTTCATTTACTTCTGTGTCATCTGATATGAAATATCTCTTCATGCAATCTGCATTTATTTGACCATACATATGGACTTTTCTTGTTTCAAGGACAAAATGATGTGGACAGTACTCAAGACCTGCAAGTTGATTCACTGCTCACATCTGCAGGAGCAAGGGTGGCAGTGTCAGCCAGTACTGCTCACCAAAGACTCTCTCTCCAGGAAAGGCTGGCAATTGAATTTTATGAGCAAAAGGTAAAGTATCTGCAGGAAGAGCATGATATTAAAATGAAGATTCTTCAGTTACAATTGGAAATGCTGATGGAGAGAAAGATGCAACCGTCTCAGATGTCTCATCAGTACCAGAAACAAAATAAATAAATATTGTCGTCTTAACTCATGTTGGATGTTATGGCTGTTTCTGTATCATACCAGATAAAATGTACACTTCTGCTTTTAAAATGTATTTGCTCATTGAATAAGAAAATTTATCTGATCCGAGTAGAACGATGAAAATGTAAATAAAGTCAACAATGTGGCACAATGCAAAAGCATCTCTGTATGCAAGTCCATCTCTATAGTCTGTTGTAAATGGTGGAACATCTGCATTGTTGTCCTCTTCTCTTGGAGGATCTGGGCATCCATGCATTTCAGACATTTGTGAAGGACAGCTGTTGCAGTGATGACAGTGCAACAGCTTCTTAATTTGAACCAAAGTGCTTTCCCGAGGCACTGACATTGACTCTTCCAAACACCAAACGTGCTCTACTAGACTGCTAGTGTGCATGAGCCTGGTTGTAGTGACATCACTCAGCTGTTGGGTGAGAGCATGATGTAAACACAAAATTCTTCTGAGCATACGCACTGTCGTCAAGCAATATTCCATTATGATCTCCTCTTTCAAGCTGAGTATACAGAAATGATTTAATGGAAATTCACAAATCATGAGTTGCATCTTTCCAATGTTCAAGGATGTTTGAAAACTGTAACTTTGATGTGCGTACACCTTGCGCAATTATGGAAAAAAAAGTTTTTGCGGTTCCTATATTCCTCAGCATCTGGAGTAGAGGTATATTTTATGGGAAGATGAGTTCCGCCTGTGTCTTGTACTTAGTCTGAGCTGTAGGGTCAGAGAAGATTATGTAATGTGCTCTTAATTCACATATTGCCCTGTATACTCTGTGAATGACACTACACCAGTACCCAGTCTCTTGGTGAAAAGTGCCACACGCTAAAAACCTTAAAGTTATAAGTACCTGGACACAAGCCTGAACAGATTTTCCTCTTTGGATCATAGATGGAAGCCTGGCCTCCAAAAGAGAAATGATCTCCATTGCATTTTCTTTATGCCTTCAAAAATGATTTTGAAAATTACATTAATGAAAATGTTGCAATGGGTCATTTCTGTCAGCAAGAACTTGTCTATCTGGTGGTTGTCACGACAGAACACTCAGAGGGAGTGGGGAGAGTCGGGCGGAGCGGAGATGTAACAAAGACAAGGGTGAGAATCGCTCGGAAGTGGCATGACCAACAATAAGTTTAAGTAGTTGGGTAGGCGTGGTGCTAATTAATTGCAGCCGCGCCGTCAGCCGTCATGACAGTGGTACTCGTTGATCTTAACTGACATAGGTTAAATAATCCATGTGTCTTTTCTGACAAGCAGCATTAATCTGAAGTTAAACCTGCCTCCTTGGAGGCTTAATTTAAGGCATCATTTACTCCTGCAGTCACTCTAATCTTCCATCAGAAAATTGGCTCAATTAGTTCAGGACTAGGCTAAGTCCAAAACTGTTTCAATCCTTGACTGAGAAAGCATACTTCAGTTATTCTGGATTATTCTCTGTCTGGTAAACCGGCCCAACGAGTTTAATGCTTGCTGGACTAATTTGTTTCAGAGTCATTAGGAGTTATTGCAGTTCAGTTCAATTCAATTTTATTTATATAGTGCTTTTAACAACAGTCATTGTCACAAAGCACTTTACGTTTAACCGGCCAGAACCCCAGCAAGCAAGCCTGAGGCGACAGTGGCAAGGAAAAACTCCCTCTAGCAGGAAGAAACCTTGAGAAGAACCTAGACTGGGAAGGGGACCCCATCCTCCTCTGGGCGACCGGGGAGCATGAAAGGCGAGTCTAATGACTTGTCCACCCTGTCTGAAATCCTCAACCATAGTCCCCTTACCAAAAAAATCATCCGTAACCTGCCTGAATGACTACCGGCCAGTAGCGCTCACCCCAGTCCTGATGAAGTGCTTTGAAAGACTGGTCCGGAGTCATATCATGTCCTTTATCCCTCCCACCTTTGATGCCTACAGAGCAAATAGGTCTACGGAGGATGCGGTAGCTGTTGCTCTTCATGCTACCCTGTCCCATCTGGAGCATCAGGGGAACTACGCACGTCTCCTCTTTATTGACTTTAGCTCTGCTTTTAACACCATCCTCCCCCACAGACTGGTATGCAAACTGTCACACCTGGGACTCCCCTTCTCCACCTGTCTGTGGATTAAGGACTTCCTGACAGACCGTAAACAAAGGGTTAGGGTGGGCCCCCATATCTCCTCAGCAATCACTGTCAGCACTGGCTCCCCCCAGGGCTGCGTGCTGAGCCCCCTGCTCTTCACGTTGTACACACACGACTGTGCTCCCGCCCACAACAGCAACACCTTTGTCAAATTTGCAGATGACACCACTGTGGTGGGGCTCATCTCTGGGGGAGAGGAGTCTGCTTACAGGCACGAAGTGGCGCGGCTGACATCGTGGTGCACTGACAACAACCTGCTCCTGAACATAGCAAAGATCAAGGAAATTGTTGTGGATTTCAGGAAAAAGAAAACAGACACCAAACCACTTTACATCAGTGGGGACTGTGTGGAGAGGGTGTTGGACTTCCGCTTCCTGGGTGTTCGTATCACTGACGACCTGTCCTGGGGCGCAAACTCAACAGAACTGGCAAAGAAGGCCCAGCAGAGACTTTACTTTCTGAGAGTCCTCAGGAAAAACAACATCTCTCAAAAACTGCTGGTGTCCTTCTACCGCTGTTCCATTGAGAGCATCCTGTGCTACTGCCTCTGCGCATGGTTTTCCAGCTGTACACTATCACAGAGAAAAACATTACAGAGGATCGTAGGAACCGCCCAGCAGATCATCGGCTGTCATTTACCCACTCTAAAAGAACTGCACAACTCACGCTTCCTCAGCAGAGCGAAAAACATTTTAAAAGACCCCTCACACCCTGCTCATGATCTGTTCCAACTGCTGCCATCAGGCAAAAGATATAGGAGGAATTAAAGCTAGGACAAATGGACTATACAGCAGCTTCTACCCTGTTGCCATCAGGGCATTGAATATCAGTTAATTTTTTTTAATTTTTTTTTTTATTCACCTCAATTCTACCTCATGTGCAATAAGGACTCGTGCAATATTGTCCCATGTAGAGTGAATGTTGTCTACACTGACATGTTGTTATTTATATAAATTCTTTATGTCCGACATGGGGATTGCACCTAATTACGTTGTACTTGCTACAATGACAATAAAGTTATTCTGATTCTGAAACTGCATTAACATTGACAATAATTTGATTCCATATAAGAACATAAGAACATAAGAACTATACAAACGAGAGGAGGCCATTCGGCCCATCGAGCTCGCTTGGGGAGAACTTAACTAATAGCTCAGAGTTGTTAAAATCTTATCTAGCTCTGATTTAAAGGAACCCAAGGATTCAGCTTGCACTACGTTATCAGGAAGACTATTCCATACTCTGACTACACGCTGTGTAAAGAAGTGCTTCCTTAAATCCAGTTTGAAATGTTCTCCCGCTAATTTCCACCTATGGCCACGAGTTCTTGTATTTGAACTAATGCTGAAGTAACTATTCGGTTGAACAGCATCCAAACCTGTTAGAATCTTATAGACCTGGATCATGTCCCCCCTCAGTCTCCTTTGCTTGAGGCTGAACAGATTTAGCTCAAATAACCTTTCCTCGTATGACATTCCTCTAAGACCAGGAATCATTCTTGTGGCCAATGCGGGCCAATTCTGGGTGCGGGGTGCATTGCGCATTGTACCCAAGTGTGGCTGGAACACTATAGGATAGGACTTTATTGATCCCACAGTGGGGAAATTTGTGTGTTACCACAGCTCTAGACAGATAAAAAGAGTACAAGAGTAAAAAAAAAATTAAAATACAGAATAAGAATACAAGAAAAAAGTAAAATAAATAACAATATAAAATAAGATAAACACTGAATACAGCAGTAGTGCCTATGTACACCCATACACAGTATGTAATATATGGATAGTGGGTTGTGGGAAAAAGTGCAAGTAATATAAATAACAACTATTTCACTACTAAAACAGTTGCATTTACCTCTATAAGGTGCGTTATGTATGAGGTGGTAAGTAGTGGTGACCGTAGAGGTAAGTATCTGGGTGACTCATGACATCATGATGTGTTATAGAGTCTAACTGCTGTCGGGATGAATGATCTGCGAAAGCGCTCCTTCCTGCAGCGAGGGTGTATCAGTCTCTGACTGAAGGAGCTGCTCAGCACACTCACAGTCTCATGCAGAGGGTGATGTGGGTTGTTCATGATGGATGTCAGCTTAGCTAGCATCCTCCTCTCACCCACCACCTCTACAGTCTCCAGAGGGCATCCCAGCACAGAGCTAGACTTCCGCACCAATTTGTCAATCCTGCTTCTGTCCCTATGCTGGATTGCTGAATAAAGAAGAAAACTTTGCCCATTACATGCGAGGTCTGGAGTTTGATTCAAGTGTGACAGAGTGAGAGTGATTATAGAGGATTATAGAGTCATAGTTGTTTGGGTTAATTCTGAGTACCACAAAAGTTGACAAGTCCTATTTTGGCAAGAGCTAATCATAAGAGCTAATCCTAATAATTTTCATCCTTGCCGTTTAAATCACTCATGAATAGATGTGTTTGTGAGAAATTGGTTTGTTTTAAGCATTTTAAATTTAAATAAATACTGCAATACTCATTGAAGAAATACATCTTTTCCAATATTGTGCAGCCTAATAATGAAGTACTTACTACTACGAGATATCTAACAACATACAATACAACATTCAACAGGGGGTAGTAAAGTGATATGTGGCAGATCAAAGTGCCAATTCGATGTGGGCAGTGATTAGCATGTGGAGAATGCTGCAGCAGTATTACAAAATCAGCAACTCTTTTAAAAATAATAGTGATATAAAAATATTATTTATTAATAAGTGTCAGGGTCAGCCCCTGCTGTTGTCACTCTGTGTCCCTTCCCCGTTTGGCCAGCAGGCATTGCTGGTCATCCCGTCCTTCATGTTTGTCTTTGAGTTTCCCCTGTTACCTGTCTAGTCATGTGGCTCAATGTATTGCACATGTGGTTGTCTGTGTACCCTTCTGTCCTGTGTTTGAATCCCACCTCCTCTGTTGCATTTTGCTCCCTAGTGTTTCATTTGAGTTTCTTTAGTTCTTGTATCTGATTTTGTAGTTGGTTTTGGTTTTGTTCCTTGTGCCCCTGATTGTGTCTTTACATGTTTAATTCCAGTGTTAGTTTCTGTTTCCTTGGTCAGTTCTTACTTTTACCTGTTTTCAGTTCCTTTTGAGTTTATTTTGATTTTTTACGCGTAACTTTTTTACGCGTAACTTTTTTACGCGTAACTTTTTTCGGTGGGCGGATCGATCCAAGTATCGATAATAATGTTGCTATTTATATTGATCAATAACAGTTTAATGAGACCGATACTTCAGTTTCAATCTCTCTCCCTAATGCACTGCGGCTGTGTTCGCGCTGCTGCTCTCAATTGCCACTCCCAGCTGTAACATGACTGACCGGCTCCAGGTTAGCAAAAAGGCGCGAGCGCACACACACACACACAATAATATTTCTAATAAAGTATTTTAATAGTGGGTCGCTGAGTCATGCTCGCAATAATTAATCCTCTGGAGCCTAGGGGTAAGAAACACACTTTCACTGACTGGGGCATGATCACACATTTCTTCAAATATCATAAACTTAATTCATGACAAATTATTTTTTATATATTTGCTTTGCCATTACACTCGTCTTTATTTTAATGTATTTTGTAAATATGTCAGATTTTTGGTAAGTTTGTAATTTGATATCAAAGTAATGACATTGCAAAATGCAGTTTGGAACACTTGCAGAAACATTATAAAAGTACATAGTAAGCAATGCTGGCAGTTTGTTTTGATCCCAGATATCTGATCACCAAAGTCTTGGCTACATGAAGATGACTAAATGGTGTAGTTGCAACATTCATTTGGATAAATAAGAAAAACCTAACTCATGTAACTATTTCTGGCTCCTTTCATTGAATATGTAGCAACTTTAATGTGTATGAATGAACCATTGTCACCTGGCCACGTCCCTACCCCCCTTTTATGGAGCTGATGGGGACGTATCTGGATCGCGTTTCACCGTTGCGCTGTTAATCAAATTACCATGCGAATGCGATTTGAATATGCTGACACAATTACATGCTGGGAGGGGGGGTCATGTACTAACTGACAAACTGGAGCAAATGTAAAAAGACAGAGCCGATAACTATTGTTCGAGCTTCTTACTGTACATGCTGAATGTATGTCAGATAGTCGCTCCCTGATTGTAATCAGTCAGAGAATAAACTGGTGACTTGCAACTACTCCTCGTCTCAGCTGTGAATCTCTTCTCATCCACGGACCCGGTGGAGACTGCTTACCACAACAGATTTCAACGAGATATAAACTGAAATAGACGCGAAAAGTACGCTGCATCACCGACGATGCACTCGACCCCAGAGCGTAAAACAGCAGTTCTCACAATAATCATTAACCACTATACATGACATAACACACAGCACATTTATAATCACGCCAAAAAAAGTTACGCCAAAAAAAGGGAGCACAGTATGGGGCAGAACTAGGGGACCAGGAACAAATGGACGCGGACACTGAGGATCAGGACCAGGGGCACGAGGCAGAAAACAAAATGGTGTAGGGGAACCGGAAAGGAAAGGTACAAAAGGAGCAGGGCGAGGGAAAATGACCAGGGACATGACACTGGGACTGAAATGGGGCAGATGAACTGAAAGGGAAGGGCAGAAATGAGACTTGTTGGGGCAGCTGGCCAGGAAACAGAAAAGGGAAAGGATGGGTAGGTTGTGGGCTCTGTGACTGACTGGAGGGCAAGGAGGAAGGGACTGCAGGATGAGGACGGGAACTGGGGAACGACGAGGAAGGGACTGCAGGACAGGAACCAGGAAGCGATGAGGAAGAGACTGCAGGATGGGAACTGGAAGGGGACAACGAAGGGAGTGCAGGACTGGAGGGCGATGAGGTGACTGCAGGACTGGAACTGGGAATTGAGGGTGACGAGGAAGGGACTACAGGACTGGGGAATGACGAGGAGGGGTCTGTAGGATGGGAAGTGGGGAGCGATGAGGAAGGAACAGGACAGGAACTGGAGGGTGATGAGAAAGAGGCGGCGGAGGCTTCCCCTGGGCAGGGCTCGGGCAGAGCGGCGGAGGCTTCCCCTGGGCAGGGCTCGGGCAGAGCGGCGGAGGCGGCTGCGGCTTTCCCTGGGCAGGGCTCGGGCAGAGCGGCGGAGGCGGCTGCGGCTTTCCCTGGGCAGGGCTCGGGCAGAGCGGCGGAGGCGGCTGCGGCTTCCCCTGGGTAGGGCTCGGGCAGAGCGGCGGTGGTGGCGGAGGCTTCCCCTGGGCAGGGCTCGGGCAGAGCGGCAGAGGAGACTTGTTTTTGTCCACCAGGTGTCAAAAAAACTGTCTCCAGCCTACACACCTCCTCCTCTGGAGATGCAGGAGAGAGCTGGAGAAGTTGGTTGCCAGCCTCCATCAGGGCCTGGCACAACCATGGTGACCGGAGGACTGTAGGGGTCAGGAATAGCCATTTCCAGACGGCCTGAAGGGAACGGAGCTGCTCCACACGAGCCTGGACGTCATCCAGACCTTCAGGGGGGGCAGGTGTCCCGGAGCCTGGGGATCGTCCTTGAGGGTGGTTCGTTCTGTCATGGTACCGGGCGGCTCGTGTTTCTGCATATGTTACGCGTAAGAAAGTTACACGTAAGAAAGTTTGTCACGGTACCGGGCAGCTTGGGTGCGGGAACGAGGCATAGTGCAGGCACAAAAAGGGGCGGACGACCCACTTGCGGCTCAGAGACAGATGGGGATTTATTCAAATAAAACAGAAAACACTATAAACACAATGAAACCAAAAGGACCACGAGGGGTCAAAACTAAAGGGGGTAATTAAAGTGTCTACTTTTAAATAAAGCAATTTAAATGAAAAATAAATATTTTCAGTTTATGTAATCCATGTGAAACCAAGGAGAGGCACAGAATTTCTGTCGCACTTCATTATCTGCTAATGACCCGAGGCAGGGCACGCCCACAGCCATTCACACGGAAAACAGTCCGGGCAGCATGCGTACAAGGCCACGCCCCCCGGTTTAAAAACACATACAGTCTAATGGTGCGTTCGTTTTTCTCTCGGATCTCGGAAATTCTGAGTTGAGTGACATTATGGTGCGTTCGACTATTTCTCTCCAAGTCGGAACTCGGATGAAAACGTCACGAAACGTCAAGAAAAACGTCGCTTCCCGTCGGAAAGGCCTTTTTCATGACGTTGAAGTCGGACAAGATTTGCCCCAAGAGCCTGTCACTTACCAGCCAATCAAAAAAAAAGAAAGGGCCTACACAATAGCCAATCAGAAAATAGTACTATTGTATCTGGGTAAAATACAACACAACAACCAATGAAAAGGCATCCTGTGGAATGTCACTCTTGCCTGTGTTCAAAACTTGACAGCCCTGGGGTAAGTTATTAAGTCTTATATAACTCTTATTCTGATAATAATAAACTAATATTAGTAAATATTTTCCTCACTTCAGCTAGCTTTTGTCAGCTTATGTGAAACATTGGCTTTCAATGCCATTTACATAGGTTAGTGTAGCATGTAGATAACTCTGCTAACATGCTGCCTTATGTAGCAAACATGTTGTTTCCTGGTGGCTAAGATAATGCCTTATGGAGTTTACAGATGTTTGTAAATGTCCTAATGTATTTCACCTCGTTTTGGATAGCTTTAGATTATGGTTGCTAATATATATTTGGCTCCGTTTTGGTTAGCCTATAATACTGCTATCGGTAATGTTATTTAGCACAAACATTTCGGGTGTAAATGTTTGAGATGCTAACATTTTTTTATTTATTTGTTTTTAGGAATGTGTCTGCATCACCCTTGCCTTCACCAGCACCTCACATCGGGACACGCATGCTAAATAAACCACAAACCAAGAAATATGTTTCTGTCCTCAAAGTATTTTCTTGTAGCACTTTCCTCTGTCCCATACCTGACTGAAAGGGGTAATTATACAGCTCATTATGCAGGTCTTTGTCTTCTCTGGTGTGAACTACAGCATTATTCATGAGCATTCCCACCTCCTCGCATATGGCCTTTCCAAACAAAAAGTGTCTTAGAAAATTTAAATGGATGTATTGTTTTCTGTAAATGAGTGAGTCACATCATTTTGAACTAAAACCTCTACACTACAAGATCCAGGTCACAAAAGTCTTGTACACAAATGTCATGAATGTGTTTTGTGGTCTAATTTCAGTGACTTATTTTTTTGTTGTTTTCAAGAATCACGCATAACTGTTATTTTCTCCAATATAACGACTTGTACATACATGCTGCTCATATATTATTGTAGCCCAGTTTCTGCTGAATACAATGTTATCAGACTTTAGACATTTATATGTTTATAAGTAACTGAAAAATACACAAATGTCAGGACATGTCAGAATCTCTTCAGGGCTCCAAAACACCTTCAGACTCCTAAGGGTTAAAGTCACCCAAGAGTCACAACATGGTTTTGAAATGGCAAAGACAGACAGAAATTAAATGTATATGAGCAAGCAACATAAGGGATCTGTTGTTTGGGTAAATTATATTATAGTATACTATATATATGTGGTGTGGTGGCGAATTCGGGCAGAAATTTCAGGGTAGATACGGCGAAATCGAAATTGGATCATACTGCCAATATTGTGTAGTGGATATAAAGATCCGTAGTTTTTATTTTAAAGTTTTCCTGCTAGTCTCTGGGCTCGGTGGATCATGCGGTCATGCCTTAGCCTATCCAATGAGTAGCGTTGCTGGGCGAGTCTCTGGTAGTGAGGGGAGCGGTAAAAAAAAGGTCAGTTGGGCGAAGTGGAAGCAGAGTCGCGTGAAGTTTTTTTTTACAAGGAATCGCGGCTAGTATAGTTGGAGCGCGGCTTCGTTTTGGCAGGACGAAAGTCTGTTGTTTTTTTTCTTTGTGTTGGAGTTGGGGATTATTGGGGCTGCGCAATCCCTAGCCTGGTGTGCATACGCCGGACGCGATCTCGGTCTGCAGCGGAAGACAGGGACGCGGAGGGTCTGTTTGAGTGGTGTCGACGACAGCGGGTATGACGAGTGGCATCTTCGGGAGTCTAAGTCCTGTCCTGGCATCCGGTGGAACTGAAGGAGCTGGGGAATATCGTGCGCGCGCCGGTTTTGAGATCCAGGGCCCCGGAGCTGTGTTACACGGGCGTATACGCGGGAGATTTCGACCTCGGATGCAGCGCGAGTGAGTGACCCTGCCATACAGAGGCCTCCCCCTACAACTCATCTCGACCCATTCCGTCGTTGACTGGTAAACCTGCTCCTTTTCTTCACTCTCCTCAATCGGGTGAAGGTCTCGGCAAAGTTGCAGATCTGGACAATTGTATGCATAAGTGTGTGTTGGATGTAATTAAGCGCAGTCGAAGTGTTTGTTTAATGTCATTTACGCACTGTATTTTGAATAGGCGAATGACGATTGGTATTGTGCTATGCTTTGCTGTGTAACCCTGAGATGTTTTCTTTCTTTTTTTCCCCCGTTTTGAGTTAAAGCTGTCTTTTTCTGTTATTGATGACAACGGGACAAATTGGTGAATTGCTAAAAAAGGGGATGTTTGAATTATTCAATTTCCTCTGCGTCATCGGGGCCTAATTCAGCTCTGTGGCCTGAAGTATTTTTTTTCATGCCGTCCGTTTTATAGCTTGCTGTTTAACCCCCTGGGCCCTGAGGCCTTTTTTCCACTTTCGAGGTAGTCTGACATGCCTTGACATTTTAAAATATTTCACCTATCTAAAAAACATTTATCCCAAAGTGATACATTTGCTTTTATTCAGCACAAACTCAGCACCAATAATCTGAGACCTCTTAGAATGTTATTATTCTATTTTTTGTTAAAATCAACTTTAAACATATACTTTTCAAAAACCTATTTTCAGACATGCTGAGAAATTGTAAAAAATCACATTATAGACATTTCTAGGTAAGACTTTTGAGCTCTGAAGCTTATAGACACAGGGGTTGGCTACACATAGGTGAAAGTGACATTCAGAAATTTTATATGGTTTGATTACTAAAGTGTTAGAACTTTGGAGTGACACTCTTTTTCTCAAAGTCAGTGGTCTTCACAATGAATATTGATGAGATAGGTGTCCTCACACCTGTAGTAGTTTGCATACTGTCAATGGCCCATCAGTCTGGAATGTCACTGCACCCCACACCCATCACTTTGGAAAGGCAGTTTGAAACGCAAGAAAAGTAGCAACAATAAAATCCCTTTCACAGTTTATTGATAGATGGAATGAAAAATGAAAAACTGTGACTATATAAATATAGAAAGTGATAAATATTATTGACGCTCTGGGGACGAGGGCATCATCGACCGCGTATCTTTCTCGTGTATTTCAGTTTATATCTCGCTGAAATCATTATGTAGAATCATGAAAAAAACACTGACTAAATCCGTTATCTGTCTTCTTTTCAAAACTTCCATTGTCAGAAGTATTAAAGTTTTTAAAATTAGGTTAAATAGGCAAAAAAGCAAATCGTGTCACCTTTCTTGGTTTTACTTGCGTCGGGAGCGTTTGGGACCGCTCTCAGCGGAAGATCGCTATTCACGTTCTAAATACGCTGCGTTTGAATCGGCGACCACGTGATTGCAGGCACACAGGCTTAGCCCACTGAGCTATGAACACAGGTATGAGCTTCGCTGCTGAAAGTGGCAACACTGGCGCAAAGCTTCAGCGGCAGAGACGTATCCGTGTGCTATATTGTAGCCGATCAGTGTAAACACTACCCAGACATGTGCTCTTGTTTATTTCGGTCACAATGGGCGTATTCACATATTTCTTTACCCAATACTAACTGTCGGATTATCATGTTATTATCATGCGAATAGCGCGATTTGCAAGTGGGTGGGCGATCAGAGCCGCTTCGAGACGCAGACGCTTAAGTCAGTCACTCTTGTTCTTTCAATTCGTATCACGAAGCTGTAAAAATATATTTAGTTTCTACCTATATATATTTGAAAAGTAGACCGTCCAAGGTTTCTGAGAGTATTTTTAAAATGTGTATATGACAAAAACTCGCGGAGTTATTTAAACGGTTTTGCGAAATTTCTGTCAGATCCCGCCGGCGGGATGGCCGGTTCCAAGGGGTTAAGGTTGGAGGACAGCGGAAAGAAAAGCGACCTTTCCGTTTACAATAAATCACTCGTTTGTGTTCATTTTGTGTTTAGGGTGGTTTATGCGTTCAAACATTGTGTAACTACCCGGGGGTAGGGGCGTCGCACCAGACGTGCTAGGTTTTGGGAGTGCAGGGTTGTCGGCAGATTATATCGGTACCCGGCCGGAAACGTATATACTGTACTTCAGGGTGCCACCGTGTCCATTTTTGTCCCCTGAACCTGCCTTCCAACACCCTCCCGCAGCAGAACGGGTAAAACATATTTGCACACGCAAATACTGGGACTAAAAGAACTCGGGGTGAGGGACTCAGATCCTCTCATTACTTAGTCTCCCTGGGTAGAATAACCGCCAGTTTTCCCCTACCAAGGCGGGGCGAAATTTCTCTGCTACAATTGCTCAGAATCGCTGTAGCTTTCCGATGGTATGCGGGGCGTTGCGGTTGCTTAGCGTGACCGACTGCATAAGAAAGCAAACATTCTTTATTATCATCCTATGTATGTTAAATTACGATCTTCCACATTAATCAAGGTATTGTAAAACGGAAATTATTACAGCTCCAATAGCTTATATTAAAGTCAGCCAAGAGTCACAACATGGTTTTGAAATGGCAAACACAGACACAAATCAAATGTATATGAGCAAGCAACATAACTAGTAACTAGTAACTATATGTGGTGTGGTGGCGAATTTGTGCAGAAATTTCAGGCAGAAATTTCAGGGTAAATATGGCGAAATCGAAATTGGATCATACTGCCAATATTGTGTAGCGGATATAAAGATTCGTAGTTTTTATTTGAAAGTTTTCCTGCTAGTCTCTGAGCTCGGTGGATCATGCGGTCCCCTGATGTTTGAATGAGCACCCATCTACATAAATGGTGATCATGTCTTGACAGACATTTTCATCAAAGTAGTGGTGTTGCGACGGTTCCATTGGTGTGGGCGTGTCCACAATGTTGGGTGCTGCTGGTCCCTCCTGAGAATAGCTGTGGCAGCTGGGTGCCTGTACTGCGTCAGGCTGGGCAGTTATGGCATGGATTGTCAGGTGTTGGTCGTCAGCAAGCTCCATGTGATATACAGTCTCTTTTGTCACTGGTGACTCTTCTACCTCCATGGTCATGACCACATCTGTGACTTCCATGCCTTTGGGCCACATGCCTTTCCCGATCTTGGGGCAGAAGGATCCCAGGGTAGGGTCCTGCCTGCACAGGAAGGAGTCATGATGCTGGTATGGGTCTCTTGCGTCGACACTGATCTCCAGCTGCGTTCTCTCCATGGTGTGGAGTGAGGTCCAAGGAGACAGCCAGGGTTTGACATTCCCATGTGGCTGTGTCAGGTGTCCACAGTGACAGCGGTTCTCTAACTTGAGCCCAAATTTTCTGACGTTGGAAGTCTAACAATGGCTCGAACCGGTTCAGCAAATCTTTCCCAATGAGGAATGGAATGGACTCAAGTTGGGAAATGTATACAGGGTGCATTACATTCATGAGGCCGATGGACAAATTGAGGGGGATCATGTGATCCATCCTGGTGCCCACTGCTGAATATGCCTGCACGTCCAAAAAGCATTTCCTCGGCTGGAGGGTTTTGTTCTTCTGGGCGGCTAGGTGCTGCACCTGGTAGCAGAGACTGGCTGACATGAGGGTGATGTCTGCTGCAGTGTCGATGAGGGCCTCGAGGGTGAGAACATCTTCTAGGGTGATGGAGAGGTAGAATTTCTTGGCTACCCCCCTCTTCTAGGGTGATGGAGAGGTAGAATTTCTTGGCTACCCCCCTTTCCATCAGGTCACCCAGAAGCTGTGGCACAGGGGCCTGGCCAGGAATTGGTGAGGCGTCGCCACAGTCAGATTGGTGCTCTGAGTTGCTAGTATAGTTGGAGCCCGGCTTCATTTTGGCAGGACGAAAGTCTGTTGTTTTTTTTCTTTGTGTTGGAGTTGGGGATTATTGGGGCTGCGCCATCCCAAGCGGAGAGCGTGGCGGGCAGCCTGGTGTGCATACGCCGGACGTGATCTCGGTCTGCAGCGGAAGACAGGGACGCGGAGGGTCTGTTTGAGTGGTGTCGACGACAGCGGGTATGACGAGTGGCATCTTCGGGAGTCTAAGTCGTGTCCTGGCATCCGGTGGAACTGAAGGAGCTGGGGAATATCGTGGAGGAGGGCACCCGGATTAGCGGTGCTGAAGTGGAGGCAGCGTGCGCCGGTTTTGAGATCCAGGGCCCCGGAGCTGTGTTACACGGGCGTATACTCGGGCGATTTCGACCTCGGATGCAGCGCGAGTGAGTGACCCTGCCATACAGAGGCCTCCCCCTACAACTCATCTCGACCCATTCTGTCGTTGACTGGTAAACCTGCTCCTTTTCTTCACTCTCCTCAATCGGGTGAAGGTCTCGGCAAAGTTGCAGATCTGGACAATTGTATGCATAAGTGTGTGTTGGATGTAATTAAGCGCAGTCGAAGTGTTTGTTTAATGTCATTTACGCGCTGTATTTCGAATAGGTGAATGACGATTGGTATTGTGCTATGCTTTGCTGTGTAACCCTGAGATGTTTTCTTTCTTTTTTTCCGTTTTGAGTTAAGTCCTGTCTTTTTCTGTTATTGATGACAACGGGACAAATTGGTGAATTGCTAAAAAAGGGGATGTTTGAATTATTCAATTTCCTCTGCGTCATCGGGGCCTAATTCAGCTCTGTGGCCTGAAGTATTTTCCAGTAAGGGTTCAATCCCAAAAAGGCAGCTGGCAGGAGGAAGTGACGTCACAGGCACCCGTCAAGGCAGGTAGCGGCAGCTGCTACTAAGGAGCTTGGCAGCTGCCACTTCTGTCCGTCGCTAGTGGCGCTTAACAGTGGCAGGTCCCGTTCGAATACAGTGCCTGCCGAGGTACAGAGACAGCCACCGCCGCTAGTGGAAGTAAACCCGAGATGCTGTGCACGGCTACGATAAACTGGAATACGGAAATAAATTGAGTACTTGTTTAATCTTTGTATGACTACGAATTATATTATTGTTGCTGACTGTACATCTCTTTAAGATAATATTTGAGAAAGCAATGATTGTACTTTCGCTAGTGGCGCTAAACAGTGACAGGAGCCGTTCGGGAACAGTGGCTGCCGGTAGTGGCAGGTCTAGTGGCAGCTGCCGTTCAGATACAGTAGAGAGGCACCTACCAACCGCTCATGGAAGTAGCCTAAACCAGAGATTCTGTACATCGGCTAAATGATCAAAAGCAATGATTGTACTGTCGCTAGTGGCGCTAAACAGTGACAGGAGCCGTTCGGGAACAGTGGCTGCCGGTAGTGGCAGGTCTAGTGGCAGCTGCCGTTCAGATACAGTAGAGAGGCACCTACCAACCGCTCATGGAAGTAGCCTAAACCAGAGATTCTGTACATCGGCTAAATGATCAAAAGCAATGATTGTACTGTCGCTAGTGGCGCTAAACAGTGACAGGAGCCGTTCGGGAACAGTGCCTGCCGGTAGAGGAGTGGCAGCTGCCACTGTTGTCCGTCGCTTGACAGTCAATAACTGGATGTGCAGCCGATGTCAGCTACGTTTTTTTTGAGACAGGTAGCCACTGTCACCTGCCACTTAGGAGTGGCGTGAGTCTTTCACTCACCTTGTTCAAAGTTGTACAAACCATAGCTGTATTCAGATAAACCTTAAGTTCAAATATAAAAAAAAGCTGAAATCACTAATTTGCAGTATAGTAAGGGACTTATAATTGATAATGAAATTGATATGGTAAATGAGTTTAATGATTATTTTTCAAGGGTGTTCACAATAGAGAACACAAGTAACTTACCACTAATTAATACGAATACAGCATCGTCTATGACCAATATATGTATAACTGAGGTTGATGTGATACTAAGCCTAGCTAAACTCAAAATAAATAAATCGCAGGGGCCTGATGGCATCTTACCTATAGTCTTAAAAGAGATGAGGGATATTATTAGCCAACCTTTAACTTTAATATTCCAGAAATCGTTATCTGCGGGTGTGGTACCATCAAATTGGAAGCATGCTAATATAACACCCATATTCAAAAAAGGGGATAGAAGTAATCCAGCAAACTATAGGCCAATCAGTTTAACTAGCATTACTGGAAAAATAATGGAAGCTATAATTCAAGTGAAAATGGTAGATTACCTAGATGCAAATAACATCATAAAGGATAGCCAACATGGATTTAGGTGAGGTAGATCCTGCTTAACGAATCTACTTGAGTTCTTTGAGGAAGCTACAAGTGAAATTGATCACAAAAAGGCCTATGATGTGATTTACTTAGATTTCCAGAAGGCCTTTGATGTTGTCCCCCACAAACGTCTCTTGCTAAAGCTTAAAGCTGCAGGGATTTTAGGAACTGTGGCAACTTGGATCAAAAACTGGCTAACTGACAGGAAGCAGCGAGTAGTTATTAGAGGCACAATGTCACAGTGGGCCTCCGTTCATAGTGGGGTACCGCAGGGTTCAATTTTAGGACCACTATTGTTCCTAATTTACATTAATGATATTGACACAAATACATACAGTAAACTGGTTAAATTTGCAGACGACACCAAGGTGGGCGGGGTAGCAGATACTAATCTAGCAGCAGAGAGGCTTCAACGGGATCTGGATTTAATTAGCGACTGAGCTGATACTTGGCAGATGAAATTTAACACAGATAAATGCAAGGTAATCCATGCAGGGAGCAGAAATATAAAGTACAGATATTTTAAGGGTTCCACAGAAATAAAGGTAGCTGATTACGAGAAAGATCTCGGTATGTATGTTGATGCTTCCATGTCCCCCTCTCGCCAGTGTGGGGAAGCAATAAAAAAGGCGAACAGAATGTTGGGTTATATCTCTAGATGTGTGGAGTTTAAGTCAAGGGAGGTGATGTTACACTTATATAATTCCTTGGTAAGACCCCACCTAGAATACTGTGTGCAGGTTTGGTCACCATACCTCAAGAAGGACATTGATGCCTTAGAAAAGGTGCAACGAAGAGCTACGAAAATGATTCCTGGTCTTAGAAGAATGTCTTATGAGGAGAGGTTAGCGGAACTGAATCTGTTTAGCCTTGAGCAAAGGAGACTAAGGGGGGATATGATTCAGGTCTATAAGATTCTAACGGGTCTGGATGCTGTTCAGCCAAATGACTATTTCAATATTAGTCTAAATACTAGAACTCGTGGCCATAAGTGGAAATTAGCGGGAGAACATTTTAAAACAAATTTGAGGAAGCACTTCTTTACACAGCGTGTAGTTAGAGTATGGAATAGTCTTCCTGCTAGTGTAGTGGAAGCTAAAACCCTGGGTTCCTTTAAATCAGAGCTAGATAAGATTTTAACAACTCTGAGCTATTAGTTAAGTTCTCCCCAAACGAGCTTGATGGGCCGAATGGCCTCCTCTCGTTTGTAAATTTCTTATGTTTTTAAGTTCTTATAATTTTAATTAAAAACTGACACAATGATTAAAGAGACATAATTTGTTCTATTTACATTACATATACACAAATATACAATAATGAACATTGAAAATGTAAAAATCTTCTCTGATCATTAAAATGACATATTTTGCAAATGTCGTTTCTGCTTGGTATCTGTTAAAACCCTCCAGCTTTCTCAGGATTAGGACTGTGACCTTGCAGAGAGATAAAGAATGAATGAGAACATGTTTTTATAGTTGACATTAAGGTATTAAATGACAAATAAATTATTTTTTTTTCCCAGGAAGAAATGTTAAAATTGTTTAAATGTTGCATTTTAATAAATTATTTTTTAATTGAAACACAAAAGAAAAAGTGATTAACTTGCTAAAGTATCATCAATTACATGCAATAATGTAAAAAGGTGATTAAGCAAACACCCGCAGTAACTGTGGAACATTTTCTCACTGATCTTCATCTTTTGGTTAAATGATCTTTAGTATAGAAACAATAAGAATAAATAAGTATGGCTAATGCTGTCTTTGCAAACACTTCTATATTTAGATTGAACCTTACTTCTGGAACCATGACCTCTAAGATAAATGAGGTGTCCCCCATGCTTGACTTGTCCAGTTTTAAAACAGCGAAAGTTCTTTCTATGATGGCCTCTATCTGTAACAGGAACAAGTATAATTATGGAGTTAAAAATGTTATTCAAAAGATATAATGGCACAAATACACATACACACTATATTATTATTTATATATATATATATATATATATATATATATATATATATATATATATATATTAGGGCTGTCAAAATTAACGGGTTAACACGGATTAATCCATCATCATGATTAATCTGATTAAAATTTTTAACGCAATTAACTCATCTGCAGCGCAGAATGATTCAAAATCACTGAAATGTCTCTGTCAACCCATTTCGGGTAGTTTTAGTGCGTTCCATTTCCCCTCGGAACTTGTATTCCGAGGCGGATTCTGGAGTTTTGAAGCCAGAAGTGACTACATGCGCTCCCGTTTCTCGGACATCCAAGAAATATCTCGGAGCAGCACAGAGGATCCCGACTCCCGAGTTCAGAATCCAAGATGGCTGCGCCCTTTATCAACAGAAGGGAAAGTTGTAGTCTTATACTGTTTAAGCACTACTTCTCATTTGTGGCTCATTAAATCGGTCGCACACGCTATACCGTCCAACTTATCTGTGGATGTGTTGCTACGGAGTTTTATATGTAAAGCACCGCACGTAATGTGTTATCAAATGATATTGCTAACAATGGCAATTAACCGGGCTAGAATTGGACTTCATGATTAGTTGGATTATTTGTCGGATTTACGGTAGTTCGTGCTAATTGTAAGCGAACGAAGATAAAGACCATTTAAACTGAGGTACCTTAAATCCGACAAGTTGTCCGGCTAAGCAAAAAATCTTGCTTTTTGATATGGGTCCATGGTATTGCACTTCTGTGGCAGATGGAATGCATCCGACTCATGTTCAAGATGTTCAATAAACATGTTAAGTGCATATATATTCCCTTTTTTCTTGAGTCTGTTTGCTCATGCAAAATTAAATGTGATTAATATAGATTAAAAATGAATGATATTTAATCATGATTAATCAAAATTAATCCACAGGAACCCTGTGATTAATCTGATTAAAAATTTTAATCATTTGACAGCACTAATATATATATATATATATATATATATATATATATATATATATATATATATATATATATATATATATATATATGCGTATTTTAGGTTTGCAAAACAAAATTTACATACTTGCTTTTCATCAAACACTGAGATGGATGTATCTCTAAGTTGTTTGAGTTTTGGGTCAAATGACGGGTTCTGGTGGAGATACATTCGGTTGGACTTCAGTGTTACAAGATCATTTTGAAGCGTCTATACCAGATTAAAAGAAGAGTAGTAAATAGTAAGCTTTAATCAATTGTCAGTTTCAAGTATCATGGCCGTGAAAACAATTTTTTACCATAATTTCCTCATCTGTAATCATTCTGACCACTAGTCCTTCACATAGAGCAGCATGTACACTGGAGATGGGAAAAAAAGAAGAATTAGTTTTATAACCAAATAACATTTTCCTAAGTAATCTAAATGTAATAATATTTGTACCTTTTATATGGATATGGCTCTGGAAAATGACAACCACAGCTGAATGGGGTGTCTGTGTCAAATGTGCTAGGGTCAGTCCCTGCACACTCACTGTGCAGCCAACCATCACAGTAGTCACACTGCACCCAGTTTATGGTTTTGACTTCTGGGTGCATTGACCTGTGAACAAGATTTTCTTTAATATCTACACATTTAAGATTGTCCAGACACATTTGTTGTGTTATTTACTTAGATTTCCAGAAAGCCTTTGATGTTGTCCCCCACAAATGGCTCTTGTTAAAGCTTAAAGCTGCAGGAATTTTAGGAACTGTGGCAGCTTGGATCAAAAACTGGCTAACTGATAGGAAGCAGCGAGTAGTTATTAGAGGCACTATGTCACAGTGGGCCTCCGTTTATAGTGGGGTACCGCAGGGTTCAATTTTAGGACCTCTATTGTTCCTAATTTACATTAATGATATTGACACGAATACATACAGTAAACTGGTTAAATTTGCAGACGACACTAAGGTGGGCGGGGTAGCAGATACTAATCTAGCAGCAGAGAGGCTTCAACGGGATCTGGATTTAATTAGCGAATGGGCTGATACTTGGCAGATGAAATTTAACACAGATAAATGCAAGGTAATCCATGCAGGGAGCAGAAATATAAAGTACAGATATTTTAAGGGTTCCACTGAAATAAAGGTAGCTGATTACGAGAAAGATCTCGGTATGTATGTTGATGCTTCCATGTCCCCCTCTCGCCAGTGTGGGGAAGCAATAAAAAAGGCTAACAGAATGTTGGGTTATATCTCTAGATGTGTGGAGTTTAAGTCAAGGGAGGTGATGTTACACTTATATAATTCCTTGGTAAGACCCCACCTAGAATACTGTGTGCAGGTTTGGTCACCATACCTCAAGAAGGACATTGCTGCCTTAGAAAAGGTGCAACGAAGAGCTACGAGAATGATTCCTGGTCTTAGAGGAATGTCTTACGAGGAGAGGTTAGCGGAACTGAATCTGTTCAGCCTTGAGCAAAGGAGACTAAGGGGGGATATGATTCAGGTCTATGATTCAGAGTTGTAACACTTCTTTACACAGCGTGTAGTCAGAGTATGGAATAGTCTTCCTGCTATTGTAGTGGAAGCTAAAACCATGGGTTCCTTTAAATCAGAGCTAGATAAGATTTTAACAACTCTGAGCTATTAGCTAAGTTCTCCCCAAACGAGCTTGATGGGCCGAATGGCCTCCTCTCGTTTGTAAATTTCTTATGTTCTTATGTTCTTATTAAAAAAAAGGTCTTACTTTTTTCTGATCTTTTGATACACACAGGCATAAATGCCCTGTGCAAGGCAGCAGCTTCTAGATCTTTCGGTTTCTCTCCGTCTTTTCAGTGCTGGAAGGGCCTGCTAAGATAAATAGATTTTAATCACAGTTTTTCAAAGGAAATATAATGGCTAAAAAAAATAGTCATCACTGCATACCTCTGATACTGAAATATCCTTTACCAGGCATGATGCATGATATAGTCGAAGATGACACAGCTGTTCAGGTTGAAGTACCTCAGGTGACATTCTTGTTTCCTTAACATCTGTCTCAGCCATCTGTTAAAGAACTACAACTTAGTAGGTGTTTGCAATATTACCAAAACATGACAAAAATAACTGTTTAAACATACCGTGCATACAAACACCCCACAATTGAAGTCATCTGTGTGCTTCCACATCTGAGGACAGGATATTGTCCAGCCATCTAAGGAGTTGTGCTAGCGAAAAATGTGTCTAAAAACACAAACCACAACTTACTCATGATTTCTGACCAAGCACATTGTCATATGAAATATATATCTCTGTAAACACACAAGATATTACACCTGAGCATTTCCAAAACTTCCTCATCTATTGTGTTGTGTTGCTCACTCGAATCATATATTCTCACTTCTTTTCCTGGTACAGCAAATACCTGTTTTGAATAAATTAAAAGTATATAAGGTTTGTAAAAAAAAAAATCACATAAAAGGACATTTAAGAAAATATAATTGTATTTGACATTAACTGAAATATAATTAATATTACCCAAAGAATGAAGTGGTTTCCCCACTCAGGTCCAAGAGATCCCCCAACAATTCGTGGCCACAGAACCTTCTCTGCATCCTGCAAATATAGAAGCATTGTGTGAAAAAATTGCAGTCAGCATATACAGTATACAAAATTATATATTCATGTTAAATGCAATTAATTACTTTATTTAAAACAAATATTTTTGCTTTATACCTTAAGAGGTTCGATTTCATTGTCTGGAATGTTCCTGTTGGTTTGCCATTCTCTGTGCCAGACAATAAACTGGTGTGTTGCCAGGGCCATAGTCTATATAAGAACATAAGAAATATACAAACGAGAGGAGGCCATTCGGCCCATCGAGCTCGCTTGGGGAGAACTTAACTAATAGCTCAGAGTTGTTAAAATCTTATCTAGCTCTGATTTAAAGGAACCCAAGGATTCAGCTTGCACTACGTTATCAGGAAGACTATTCCATACTCTGACTACACGCTGTGTAAAGAAGTGCTTCCTTAAATCCAGTTTCAAATGTTCTCCCGCTAATTTCCACCTATGGCCACGAGTTCTTGTATTTGAACTAATGCTGAAGTAACTATTCGGTTGAACAGCATCCAAACCTGTTAGAATCTTATAGACCTGGATCATGTCCCCCCTCAGTCTCCTTTGCTTGAGGCTGAACAGATTTAGCTCAAATAACCTTTCCTCGTATGACATTCCTCTAAGACCAGGAATCATTCTTGTGGCCCTACGCTGCACCTTTTCTAAGGCCGCTATGTCCTTTTTAAGATATGGTGACCAAACCTGTACACAATATTCTAGGTGAGGTCTCACCAAGGAATTGTATAATCTTAGCATTACCTCCCTTGACTTAAACTCCACACACCTGGAGATATACCCCAACATCCTATTGGCCTTTTTTATTGCTTCCCCGCACTGGCGAGAATGAGACATGGAAGCATCAACATACACACCAAGGTATTTCTCATAATCAGCTACCTTTATTTCAGTAGGTCCCATAAAATACCTGTACTTTATATTTCTGCTCCCTACATGGAGTACCTTACATTTGTCTATGTTAAATTTCATCTGCCAGGTGTCAGCCCAGTCACTAATTAAATTAAGATCCCGCTGTAGCTGCTGAGCCGCTAGTTCAGTATCTGCTACACCACCCACCTTGGTGTCATCTGCAAATTTCACCAGTTTACTGTATATATTGGTGTCTATATCATTTATGTAAATAAGGAACAAAAGTGGTCCTAAAATTGAACCCTGCGGTACCCCACTATGAACGCAGGCCCACAGTGACATCGAGCCTCTTATAACTACTCGCTGCTTCCTATCCGTTAACCAGTTATCAATCCAAGTCGCTACAGTTCCTAAAATACCTGTCGCTTTGAGTTTAAGTGAGAGCCTCTTGTGGGGAACAACATCAAAAGCCTTTTGGAAATCTAAATAGATGACATCATAGGCCTTCTTATCATCAACTTCCTGAGTAGCTTCCTCAAAAAACTCCAACAAATTTGTTAAACAGGATCTACCTCTCCTAAATCCATGCTGGCTATCCCTCAAAATGTTATTTGAGTCCAGGTAATCTACCATTTTCTCTTTGATTATAGCCTCCATAACTTTACCAGTTATACAAGTTAGACTGATTGGCCTATAGTTTGACAAATTACTTCTATCCCCTTTTTTGAAAATGGGCGTTATGTTGGCATGCTTCTAATCAGAAGGTACCACACCTTCAGATAAGGATTTTTGAAACAGTAATGTTAAGGGTCGGCAAATAATATCCCTCATCTCTTTTAACACTATAGGTAAGATGCCATCAGGGCCCTGTGATTTATTTATTTTGAGCTTAGCTAGGCTTTGCAAAACATCTGCTTCAGTTATATATATATTAGTTATAGACGATGTTGGATTAGTAATAAGAACTGGTAAGTTACTAGTGTCCTCAACAGTGAATACCCGTGCAAAACTATCATTGAACTCATTTACTATGTCAATGTCGTTTTCAATTATAAGACCCTTACTATCCTGCAGATTAGTGATTTCAGCTTTTAGAGCTCTTTTAGAGTTAAAATACTGGAAGAAACTTTTAACGTCATCCTTAGCCTCCAATGCGATCTTCCTTTCGACATTCCTTTTAGCTCGTCTAATGTCATTTTTTAATTCAGCCTGTAGATTTAGATACTCTTGCTTTATTATGTCATCATCAGTTATTTTCCATCTCTGGAACAAAGCCCTTTTCCTCCTTACTTTATACTTTATGTCCCTATTAAACCACCTAGGTTGCAATTTCCTAGATTTATTCTTGCTAGAAACAGGTATGAAGTCCTCTTGTACTTGCAATAATGTGCTTTTAAAAAATTCCCATGCCTCTTCAACAGTTTTGTTATTTAACTCCATCCAGTTCACAGTTTCTAGTTTTAATCTCATACAATTGAAGTTAGCCTTCCTAACATTATATATTTTTGATTTGGACTTTGCTCTTCGGGCACTAAACTTAACCTCAAATTTAACCATGTTATGATCGCAACTGTCAAGTGGTTCTAAAACATCTAATTTACCAATCCTGTCCTGGTTATTAGACAAAACAAGATCAAGAATGGCATCTCCCCTGGTAGGGGTGTTAACAAACTGAGTAAAAAAACAATCCTGTACTAATTCCACCATCTCAAGTTCATTTTCTGAAGAGCCAGCAACAATGTCCCACTGCATCCCCGGTAGATTAAAATCACCCATAACTACCACATCATTTTTATTGCTCATAATCCTAATATCACTGTATAACAATCTGCTTTCCTCAGCAGCTACATTGGGTGCTCTGTAACAAACACCGACAATTAGGCTATTTGAGTTTGTAGCATCTAATTTTACCCACATAGCTTCCGTAGTTTTACTTATATCAGTAAGCTCCCTTGCCTGCAAGTTTTCCTTTACATATACTGCAACACCACCTCCCTTCTTACCTATACGGTCTTTACGGAACAATGTGTAACCATCCATACTATATTCTTGTCCATCCTTATCACTCAACCACGTTTCAGTTATTGCTATAATATCATAAGAGTCCGATGAGATAAGAGCCTCTAAATCATGAATTTTATTCCTAATACTCCTGGCGTTTAAATACAGACAACAAAGGGTAGGCCTATTACAGTGCCTACTAATATGATTTTTTGGGGCTTTCCGTTTCCCCCCAGTTACATACTTAACTAACCTCCCTGCCCCCCCAGTCCCTAGTTTAAACATTCCTCAACTACTCTACAAATACGCCTTCCCAGTACACTGGTTCCCCTCTGGTTCAGATGCAACCCATCCGGCTTGAACAGGTCCCACCTGTTCCAGAAGGTCCTCCAGTGCCCCATAAACCTAAACCCCTCTTTCCTACACCATCCTTTTAGCCACGCATTTAATCTCCTTATCTCAGTTAACTTAGCCTGACTTGCGCGTGGCACGGGGAGTATTTCAGAAAATACCACCATGGACGTTCTGCTTCTAAGCTTATTGGCGACTTCTATAAATTTATCCTGCAGAACAGCCCTTCTACCCTTGCCTATGTCATTGGTGCCAACATGCACCACGACAACTGGATCCACCCCAGCTGGGGCCAAAAGCTTGTCCACACGATCTGGAAGGTCTCCTACCTGGGCACCAGGCAGGCAAGACACCGTACGGGACCCTCTATCACGCATGCACACATAACTGTCTACTCCCCTAATAATTGAATCCCCCACTACCACAACCTCCCTTTTTCTGGGGGGAGGGGGCTCCTCAGTGCCCAAGGGCCCACCTGCTTCCCCAGTCCCTTCCGGCTCTAAAGCTGGAAGCACCTGAAACCTGTTAGACACAGACACCTCAGGTGATGCCGCCTCTGTAACATGTGTACGCCTTTTCCTGCGTCTACGACCTACGGTCACCCAGCTCTCTCGACCTCTCTGCTCTTCATTCTCCCTCCCCCCCGCTAGTGGCGTACACACCATCTCCCTAAACGGCGTATCAACTAGCTCATCTAACTCACTGTTGCATTGGATGCGAGCCAGTTGCTCCTCAAGGTCGCGAACCTTGACCATGAGTGAGTCCACTAGCTTACATCGCTCGCAGATGAAGTCCGACTGGACACTAACGTCCAGAAGGGCAAACATCTTGCAAACGCAACACTGAGCCGGCCCCATAATTAACTAACTCACTATGACCCCGTACTCCCAGCCCAGTAAATTTATATAGTGTATTTAACTATAAAGATTAATTTGCGTAACAATAAATGCAGTAACGTGCGGAGTACACTAAAATAAGTTATTACTTGTGTTAAAACGGAACTTAATTATTATTTTATTTAAAATTTTAAACCTGATAAATTTACTACTACTTACCAGAAGAACTTCTGCCTGAACCAAGTATGAACTAAAAACAAGGCGAAATCGAAGTTGCTCTTGGGAGGTCGAAAAACCACAAAAACCCCCTCACAGCAGGCTACTGCCGGAGCGGGAAAAAAGTGGAAAATGTCCTCCCGGCCCCGACTTGCGACCGAGCAAAGCTCAGGAGCAACTGTCCTTTTCCGACGCTGGGTAGCGATACCGACGTTAGATATTATTAGTTATTATCGCCCCGCGGGTGTTTGCTACGGAGTTTAAACGCGGACAGAAAAACGCCGCTCAGAAAAATCGCGCTGTTAATTAACAGACAGGACAGACAAGCACTCACGCTGACCGAAATAAGAACAATAAATAGAAATTAACAGCCACCCACGTAAACAGGTAAAGCACACAAACACTCAAAACACTCCAAAAAACAATCCCAAACAATCGCTGCAGCTCAACACCACTCTCTCGCAGCAATCCCAGCAATCCTCGCAGCAATGTGAACAAAGGAAGAACAAGGGTCACGTTTTGTCACGTAGCGTGGAGCGGGCAGGCAAAAAGCAGGCGAGAACAGACGGGTGGACGGAGGTAACAGGGTTCAATCAGGACGAGAGGGCAGACAGGCACTACATCCACTAACAACAGCACAACAATACAATGACGTATCTCGGGAAACTAACTCAGACGCGGACTAAATACACAGGACATGCTGAACGTAACAGGTTGATTACAATCGGGAATCAACACGAGGTAACGAGGGGGGCGTGGCACACACGAGTATCGTACGAGCCGGGCGAGACAACAAGAAGGAGAAAAAAGTTAATGAAGATTTTGAGCAGAACAAAGGTCGGGCTGGGAGTCCCTGATTTTAAAAACTCGGGAAAAGTTGATCTATTCTCATAGGTCATGGATCACACTTAAATGGCAAGCTTCACTCAAGAATAACTCAGTAAGTTCGTGCTTTTTCTAAGAAATTGATGAGTATTAAGTATTGGAATGTATTAAATAAGTGTGGGATTTTTTGGGGATTTATGTGTAACTCAACATACTTACATTGGTTTTGTATTTGGCAATCTGGGCAACACGGGAATTAACAGCCTTCCAAAAACAAAAAATAACAAGGTTATTTTTTTTATTAGGGAAATGTGCTGGCAACCTATTATAAATGTCATCAAGAAGGGATAAAAAAAAGCCAACAAATGTTTAACTTACATCATCAGTAAGCCAGGGAAGCCTTGATGCCTGGGACACTGTCAAGTCAATGAGGCTCTGTGGACAGATACTCATCAGCTCTTTGATATTTAGGATGGTGTTGTCAGTGAACCTGAGAATTGTCTGGCGGTCGCTCATTGTCCCCTTGAACAGTGTTAAGAGTTTATCCTGCATTTTACAAAATGAATTCATGTTCGGGTTAGGGTGAACTCTAGGGCTGTAGCTATCGAATATTTTGGTAATCGAGTATTCTACTGAAAATTCCATCAAGTAATCGAGTAATCGGATAAAACATATTTGAGGCGCACATATTTTAGGGAATCAGAAAGTGAAACTCGGAGCCGATCCGCTACTGCGTCAATACGAATAGTCGCCACCAGGGGGCGTCTGGGTCTCGATCTGGAAGTACAGTATGAAGCTCATATGCAGGCCTTTGTAAATTACTTGTTTGTTTTTTTAATTTATTCATTTATATTGTTTATTTTATAGATAGTTTTAATATTTCTCTAGATATTTTATTATTGTTATTTGTAATTTTTCTATGTGTAATTTTTCTATTTGTCATTTATTGTTAGGATTTTATATTTCTCTATTTTGCACAAATAAAAAATGTACTTTGCACACAGAAATGTCTTTGACCTATTCCAAGCCACAATTCCAAAAATACACACTTATGACAAGTCTTCTCTTCATATCGGATGGATTATGAAAGGTCCAAGGGGCCAAGAACAGTGCACAAGACACCTCAAAGGGTGTCTTTCATTATAGACCAAGATAATAAATACAGCTGAAGTGGTTTTCAAGTAGTAAGCAAAAGATTCTTTGACTCTACAAAAGGACTTTGGAGTCTCTGAGTGCCTGCCTTTACTAAAACAGTTGTAAAATATTCATTTCTTATTCTTCTGAGCTCAAATTTTGAACATAAGTTCACAAGGTCTGTGGCTATGGCCTAAAGGTGTTTCAGCCCAGTGTACAATGCCAGACGTTTGACCAACGTTTATGAAATCCTTTGTTCCAACCTGTGTTGCTTTGTAACAGAAGGTTGTACAAGTCTTGCACATGAAACTTCAAGGTCTTAGCTTTCAAATGGACCGACAACATGCAAAAAGACCAAAGTATGAGGGAGCTGTAAGCTTTTAAAGTTGGGTACACTTAAGGGGTTACTTAAAGAGCAATCTTAAATATGTAAGAGAAAATAAGACAGGTCTCTTAAAATGAACAACTAATTGATTTCTTCTTTGAAAAAGAAAATCAACATTTTTTTATATCTGCTGGGTTACTCGTGTTTTCTGTCAGTGAGTGGAGTGTCAGATTGGCAGGCAGCTACAGTAGCCACCCTGTATGACACGAGAGAACTTGTACTACTACTTAGTTAATAGTATCCAGTGGTGGGTTGCACCAGCTTAGCGTAAGTTCGATCCTAAAGTATGGTGTAAAGTATACCTTAAGTCTTACGTTGAAACTAGATAGTTTGAAACTAGCGCCACATTCTTTGTCGGTTGCACTACTGCCACTTAAGTTACATCGTAGTTAGTAGCTACTAAATAAAGTTACTGTCGCAAAGAATGACGTTTTTACCGTGGACAACCAATCAATATCACTGTCTGATTTTACCGGAACTCGCTGTTCTCCATGCTTTTCGACTACTGTATACACATTTTGTATGTAGCCTTAGTAATGTCCTTCTACAGGCGTTGCTTAGTTGTTCGGGATGAAAAAAAAATATCATTTAAGTTTGGGTTATAAATAGCTACCGATTTATGTTCTCTGTATCTGTCAGAAGAATATCAACCACAGGGCAGCTCATCTGCTGTATCTAGATGATCGCGAAAAGTTGCCAGCTGCTGATCGAAGGTTTTCAAATAGAACTTTGCGGCCCAATATCAATAGGAAAGTGCCCGAGAAACATTTGCCAGCAACATTGCTCAAAAGGTTGCCGTGCATCGTCACCCTAAGAAGTGTGTTCGCTAGGTATGTTTATCAAGTCAAATTCGTGGTAATTTATTGTGGATGCTTTACAGTCGTTCTGCTACACGTAAGGCTCGAGCTCAAGGAATACAAACAGGGTTCACGAGCAAAAAATAACGGTAGGGCAACGACTTCGTCTAGCTTGGCAGCTAACGTTAGCTGACTGGTCATATCTAGCCGCGGAACTTGTCTTCAATCAGCGGAAAAGGTAGAAAGTTATTAAAATGATGTCTGAACGTTGTACTACCCTATATCTACTTCAGATAAGAAGTTTTATAAAAAATGAATGGGTCATGTATCGCCAATCTTATTGTGCTGTTTTGGAGTCAAATTCACCCTGGCACTTAACGTTATAGACCATAATAATCTTCACATTGACTAATATACTCCACCTGTTTCACTACGAAGGGCCATCCTTTACATTACACTGGGTAACTTTTCTTTACCATATAATGGCAGCAGAGGTCCAGTTTCACAGAGGTCGAGATCTCCACAGAGACACGAGAACAGATGAAAACTTAAATTTTTTACCTATTAGTATATATTTCTTTCATGTGAAATTGACCCCAGAGATGAGGTAAGGGTGTTTGTTAACCTGAAGATGTTGATTTTTTTTTTTTTTTTTAGAAAAATGTCAGACCGTAGGCCGAGAAAGAAAAATTTTACGCACAAAGAGGTCATAATTCTCCTTACGAAATACAGAGCACATAAATTGACATTAGAATCCAAATTCAATAATTTTATAACAAACAAAAGGAAGCAGCAGATATGGGAGGACATTACTGAGGCTGTAAATGCTAAGGGAGTGGAGCAGAGGGACGTCAGAGAGGTTAGGAAGAAGTGGAGCGACCTCAAGATGCAGGCAGCGGAGGACTTCCCCAAAACAGCACGAACTGTAGGCGGCCCAAAGCCAGATGTGGGGCCATACTCCTCCTTAATTCTTGACATTGTTGGGGAGGATTCCCCATCACTCGTGGGAATTGTAGGAGGCGGGATTGAAACTGGGCTGGCAGTGCAGGTGCCCACTCCCTGCTCACCCCCAACTCCAGTATCGCAGTCACCTCCACACCCATGTCCAGATACCCCTGCATTTCCAATACCACTGCCATTAATTCCACCTGCAGAGCCAGCATGCAGCCCTCCACCACCACCAGCAAAGCGTGTCAGGCTATCCAAGCCACGGCCAGAGATTGTGGATGCAGAGGCCCTTAAATGTCAGTTGTATAAAGTTGAAATTGAAAAAATTAAAGCAGAAACTTTAAAAATTAATTCAGAAAAAGAGAAAATTGACACGGAAAAAATAAAACTAAATTTAGAAATATTAAAATTGCAAGAAGAACTGAAAACCAAGGGATATACCTTTGTTATGAATGAGCCCTAGAAAGTTATATAATCTTTCATTCTTAATAGTGTTACTTGGAAATCAAATAAATCTTAAATATTTTCATTGCAAGAGTTGTGATTGACTATTAATAATGTCATTGTATGATAACTGAAATGAAATGATCCTCTGTTTCCATTTGCATAAGAACATTGGAATGCTTAACTTCACCTACTCCATCTTGCTCTCCATAAGACACACTGGCAAATATACAGGTGAGAGCAAGCTTGGGGGTCACAGTGCAGGATCAGCCAGCACACAGCATCCTTGGAGCTTGGTGATAAGGTCCTTTCTCAAGGGCCCATAGACAGGTGACTATTCTGCTGAGGCTCGAACCATAACCATGTTTTATTTTGTGTCCTCATAATTTAAATTAGTTATTAGTATTAATTGCAGAACTGAATTAAGGGGATTGTATGCTGTTTATTGTAGTAGGCTTAGGTCTGCTCTAATTATCCAAAGTAGGATGCTGCGAGGTAGTCACGAGCAGCTGCTGCTTCAGCTGGTAGGTCGATCTCATTGTGCAGGGGAATGTCTAAGTCCCCATCCACCTCACATCCATCCTCCACCAGAGGTACCTTCCAAGCTATGGCCATGTTGTGGAGAACAACACAGGCACCTGCTACTACAGCAGCTCTGTCTGGCTCCATTATTATACCTGTCAGTGACAAAATGGTTGCACCATAAATTATAGAGGTTAGGCATAGCTTATTTACCTAGACATTATTTGTTCTGAATAGCAGTTTTGTAGGAATTAATGTAAACAGACTATAAACCTAATCACCTCTGTGCAAACAAGCCCACCGTTTCTTCAGGACACCTATGCAACGTTCTACCACATTCCTTGTTCTGACGTGTGCTACATTGTAGCGCTCCTGCTGCTGATTTGATGGGCTAAGGTAAGGTGTCATTAACCATATTCTTAAGGGATATCCGGAGTCACCCAGCAACCTTCCAGAATATCTTCCTTCTTCAAAGTCTGAACTAAGCCTAGACTGTCTGAGGATGTAACTGTCGTGTTTCGAGCCTGGCCACTTGATCACGCAGTTTGTGATAATAAGGTCGGCGTCACAGACAATTTGTGCGTTTATAGAGTGGTAGCCCTTTCTGTTGACGTAGTGAATTTCGTGGTCGCTGGGTGTTTTTATCTTGAAGTGCGTGCCATCCACACATCCTAACACATCTGGAAAACCGGCGATCTGAAAAAACTTCTGACGGGTTGTGTTTTGTTGCACAGGCAGCAGAGGAAAGTGCACGTACGTGTTTATGTGTTTATTCAGCGACACTGCCACTGCTCTCATGGCTCTGCACACGGTGGACTTGTGTACATGCATCGAGTCGCCCACAAGACTTTGAAAAGAGCCGGTGGCAAAGTACCTAAGTGCCAGACATACTTGTAAAGCCGGACTGAGGGCTCCGTTTCTGTCAGTATCACGCTGTAGATCAGCAGCTAACAGATCGGTAATTTTTTGTAATTCGGCACGGCGAAAACGAAACCGAGTATACAGATCAACATCATCATATTCTTCAAAGGGATGTAACCGGTCACGAATGACTCTTTCTCACCGTAAACCGCGTTTAATTTAGTCTTCCCACCGTTCAAAACGGATAGCCATTTTCATCACTTTTTAACGTCTTTCTTACGATGGACTTTACACCTAATGTTAAGGTAGTGTAAAATTTACGCTATAACTTAGTATTACGTTGAAACTAAGAGCGTGGTGCAACAGATTATTTTTTAGTAGTGCGTAAACTCGAACGTAGGGCCAATTTACGTCCATCGTAGGCTAAGATCGAACTTACGCTTAGCTGGTGCAACCCACTGCAGGCTTTGATTTGTGGTGTCTTGCAGCTGGCACACCATCTATCATGTGTAGGCTATAGTTTGTAGGTCAGGAGCATTTGTGTTTTGTGTTTTAAGTAACCTAGGTTAGCCCAAGTTTGCATCGCTAGCTAGCTATCAAGGCTACTAGTATCCTAGCTCTACATCCGTCGTGCAGTATTGCACTGACCGTTGTGGTTTATCCCTTACATAATTAACGTACATTATTTAACAGCCCCTATCTCGATTAACAATCGCATTGATTTAACGCTACATTGAATTTATTTACCTGGTCTCGGGTGAGCGTCCTCCTCCGGTCTCTGAGTAGAGCGGATGTTTCCTGTTGAGATGCTGCAGCATGGACGACGTGCTATTGTGGTAAGTTAGCTCGACCTTACAGTGGACACATACTACAGCATTCTCTTTATTTTTTAATTTAAAATGATTCCAAACTTTTGACATTTTTTGTCGTTTTCTTCTGTTTTCTCTTTGCTCATCGCCATTGCTCCCTTCCATTACGCAGCCCACAGTAGTCCGCGCTCGCGCCCTCAAATCAAAACACCGCCGTCTCCTTCCGCTTCGTGGGTGACGTAAGCGTAAGTGCATTGTCACAGTAATGCAAAAATCATTGCGAAAAAACGTGACATGAACTTTAAAATGAATTAATAGAGGCTTCAAGGCAGAGGATTTTGCCTCGATGATTTTTTGTAATCGAGTTACTTGAGTTACTCGAGGAATCGTTTCAGCCCTAGTGAACTCAACAACACACAATATAACAATTAAGTAGGCAGTTGCAACATATATCTATTTGAAAAACAGTAATCACCAAATTTTCAGGTTCTGTTGGAAACATTGCCACTGAAAATGTGCTGTCAGGGGATCTCAGGGTCTCTGTTTCTCTCTGAGATTCCGAAGTTGGAAAACTGATTTTTCTCCTCTCTGTAAGTAAAAAAGGACGAGAAAAATGTAAATTGTATATGTCTAGCATTAGCATGCACCATACAATGATTTCATATGATGAAGCTTAAATTAGTTACACCAACTTTACAAAGCATTCAAGCATTCATAAAACACTACTTTTAAACAGTGATTGAATCACTAAGCAAAACAATAAATACAGCCTTTGTATGCACTGGGGTACCTGGTCTACCAAATGTAAGTTTTCCACTGGGACACAGCTCCAGGACTTCTTTGGTCTGTCTCTGTAAGTCTTTGATATATTTTTTATTTATCTTCGTGTTGTGAAGATGAAAATAAAGTCGCAGGGAAAACATGAAATGGATGTCCTTCATCTGGCACAATGAATATTTGCTGGATGAGAGCTCCCTGTTTATCTGTTCTGCGGAAGATGAATTCACTAAAGCTGCTAGATCTGGCACTACCTTTACACTCCTCAGAAGCTCTTCGGGTTTTTTTTGGTTTTTCTGGTGAAACCGGTCATAGAGGGAAAATCTGTTGGTGGATCCAGTCTCTGGGTGAGCAGAGGACAACCTGTCCCCTGGACTGTCTTTTGCAATGGTGGTTGTGGACATAAATCCAATGCTAGTCACCCAGGGTAAATGTATTTCCAGTTTTTTGTTGGCAGCATCCTGAATGTTGCTGTCTGTAGCAGCACAAAGCCGTCCATCATTTGGTTGGAAGAAGCGTTGATTGGTGCGATTGTTCACATGTCGAGCCACACGTCCAGCAATATCTGAAATATAGACTGTAGGAGGATGCCGGAAGCTCAACAGGGCATCCCCATGGTCACGGGCTGATTCTTGCCACCACAATGGAGATTCATAGTACACAACAGAGTGTGTACACCCCATGTGCAAAACACCACCTTAAAAAAAGAAATAAATTGTTCACAATCGCCAAAAACCATTAAAAACCATTGAGCATAAACCATTAAAAAAAAACTTCTAATAGAAGTAAATAGTAACCTTGCAAATGTCCATGTAAAATTTTGATAAATAAGCACATCTGTTATTTACACAGTGTTGATAACTTGTGATCAGCTGTGTTAAAAGCAGGGTAGAATGAAATGCTCAGAGGCTCCTACAGAACCAGGGCTGGCAAACCCTGCTGAAATCACTGGACTTACCTCCAGTCTTCTGAAGTTTGATGAACTTGTAAAGTAGAAGCTCTTCAAGCCTATTTATTAGGTCACTCCGCGACCCAGCTTCTGACACTCCAAGAGCATTGCATGCTGCAATTAAATCCTCTTTCCTTGGCTGTGTAAGTGAAAATTAAAATCTGTTAGTTATTAACACGAAAAACAATATTTGAGCATAGTCACCATGTCTTCACAAAAAGGTGAACCTCGCTGAAACTTCACCAATTTTGAGTCCAACACGCTTAATATTCTATCTTCGTCAATATGGTATGTTCCCCTTGATACTGATGCACGATCCTTTTCAGAGAGACCTTTAAAAACCTCTGTCTTGGGGATGATGTCTTGAATTCTTGTGTGTCCTCCAATCCATGGTGCATGTGAACGCAGAATATGTAGTCATACTTGTGAATGGATTGATGGTTGCAGTGTCTAAGAGAAAATAATTTAATTTTTCATTTAAGAATCAATATCTGTATCCTCGGAAAACAGTAGACTTCTAAATGCTCAACATCGCAAAATCCTGATGCTATGATTTCCTTTTCAAGCAACTCCCATCTTGTCCTCACATTAACTTGTATGTCCTCGTTACCAGAATTGGCGATGGTTGGGCGTTTCAGAAGGTTGACTGACAGAGAAACAGACAGAAAATATGTTTTGAAAAGTATATATACAATGTGAAATGGAAAGATCCCTCTATAACTCATTTGCTTGCCAAGATACACAAGCATAACACTACGAAGAAGAAAATAAAATGCCTTAAGTGCTCCATATTAATTAATTAAAATACATCTTACATCCAGCTCCTGATCACCGCAGTAACACCAAAATTTAAAAAATGACACTTTTGTGAAAAGTGAATAGAAATATACATTTTTCTTTAATTCACATTAAATTACAGCGGAAATTTCTCACCAGGTATATCAAATGCTGATTTCCAGTTTGTATCTGCAATTAAAATTGGTGGGTTGTGGCCACAGCTGTCACGGCAGACGGGAGGCGAGCAAGGAAGCAGGCGAGTAGCAGCCAGGAGTTCAGGTAAAGGGTTTATTACGGAAGGGACGGACAGGCACGGACATCTAACGGGACACTACAATGACAAGTCTGGGGAAGACTGACTCAGACGAGGACTAAATACACAAGACAAGCTAGACTGAATAGGACACAGGCAAGCACAATCAGGGTTGAACACGAGGTAATGAGGGGGGCGTGGCACACATCGGGATCGTACGGAGCAGGGTGTGACAGAACCCCCCCCCAAAGGCACGCACACCGGGCGAGCCAGAGGAGAGGCGACAGACGAGACGAACCGGGAAAACAGGACCTGGAAAACAAAGCAGAACGTCAACCAAAAACAGGGAACAGAACGGAGACACAGAAGAAGAACAAGGACGAGAGGAAGGACAAGAGACGACACAGAACAGGGAAGGCAGACAGGCAGACAAGGAAGGGAGACACAGAAGGGGAGAAAGGCGGAACAAAAGGGCCAGGAGTGAACGGAGGAGGAACAAAGGGACGAGGAGCAGAGACAGGCGGGACAAAGGGAAAGGGAGGAGGAAAAAGGGGAGCCCGAGGGAACCCAGGCGGGCGACGGGCAGCGGCCGGAGGGGCCGCAGGGGAGAGGGAGAAGGGAGCAGGAGGGGACCACCCAGGGGCCAAGGGAACGGGACGAGGGAGTGACGGAGGGGACACGGAGGGAGCAGGAGGGAACACCGGTGCAGGCAGGCAGAAGGGGGAAGCCGGACGCCCAGCCGGAGCAGGGGGGCCCGGAGGCGACCGACATGAAGCTGGAGGAGGGACCGAGGACCGGCACCGCGGAACCAGGGGGGGACCCGGCGGCGACCGCCGACCCCGAGCCGGAGGACCCGCAGGCAACCACCGAGCTACAGCCAGGGGCCGAACGGGCGAGCCAGGGGGCAGGGAGGGCGGGACCTGGACCCGACGCCTGTGTCCTCTGCCCTTACGGGACACTGAAAGGCGGGGTCCTGGGTGGTGTTGGCCTTGTCGGGGCAAGGGCGAGGGAGTCAGGAAGGAGGTGCCCGAGGGTGTAGACTCGGGCAGAGCAGGGGGCGTGGCCGTAGGTGATGCAGCCGGAGCCGCGGGCGGGGCAGCCAGAGCCGTGGGCGTGGCCGCAGGCGGGGCAGCCAGGGCCGCGGGCAGGACGGGAGAGGCGGCCTCAAGCAGGGCCGCGGGCAGGACAGGCAGTTCAGGTGCCGGCAGGACAGGCAAAACAGGCAGTTCAGGTGCCGGCAGGACAGGCAAAACAGGCAGTTCAGGTGCCGGCAGGACAGGCGAAACAGGCAGTTCAGGAGCCGGCAGGACAGGCGAAACGGGCAGTTCAGGAGCCGGCAGGACAGGTGAGACGGGCAGTTCAGGTGCCGGCAGGACAGGCGAGACGGGCAGGTCAGGTGCCGGCAGGACAGGCGAGACGGGCAGGTCAGGTGCCGGCAGGACAGGCGCCGCCGTCACATGGCCAGCAAGGGGCACCTCGAAGGGCAGCTTGGGTGTGCGGCCAGCAGGGGGCGCCTCGGCGGGCGCCGCAGTCACTTGGCCAGCAGGGGGCGCCGCAGCGGGCGCCGCCAGCACGCGGCCAGCAGGGGGCGTCGCAGCGGGCGCCGCCATCACGCGGCCAGCAGGGGGCGCCTCGGCGGGCACCATAGGCGTAGCGGTGGTAGCTGCAGGCGTGCGACCAGCAGGGGCCGCCTGGGCAGGCACCTCGGGCGTCCGGTCAGCAGGGGGCGCCTCGGTGGGCGCCGCCAGCACGCGACCAGCAGGGAGCGCCCCAGCGGGTGCCGCCATCACACGGCCAGCAGGGGGTGCAACCGCGGCGGGTGCCGCCATCTCGCGGCCAGCAGGGGGTGCAACCGCGGCGGGTGCCGCAGCCAGAGTGGTGGCAGCTGCAGGGACTGCAGGCAGAGCAGGCAGGACAGGCGGGTCAGGTGGGTCAAGCAGGACAGGCGAGTCAAGCAGGACAGGCGAGTCAAGCAGGACAGGTGGGTCAGGCTGGACAGGCGGGTCAGGCTGGACAGGCGGGTCAGGCGGTGCTGCTGGCAAAGCGGCGGCATCAGCAGCAGGCGGTGCCGCAGGCAGAGCGGCGGCATCAGCAGCAGGCGGTGCCGCGGGCAGAGCGGCGGCATCAGCAGCAGGCGGTGCCGCGGGCAGAGCGGCGGCGGCAGTAGGCAGCGCAGCCGCGGGCAGATCGGCGGCGGCAGCCGAAGCAGCTGGTGCTGCAGGCAGCGCAGCCGCGGGCAGATCGGCGGCGGCAGCAGGCAGCGCAGCCGCGGGCAGATCGGCGGCGGCAGCAGCAGGCGGTGCCGCGGTCAGGTCCGGAGCAGGCAGGAGGGGTGCTGAGCGCGTTGACGCTGCCCCTTTAAGGGCTCTCAGGACCCGGGGAATGCCGTCCCGCACAGCGCGGATACCTCCGAGGCCCAGACGCTCTGGCCGGTAGAAGTACGCCTCCATCGGAGGTGGCTTCTGCTCGGCGCTGTCCAGGCGTGTGACGGCGATGGCGTCCCAGGCCGGGAGGAGAGAGCAGGCTCCCAGGAAGAGTACTTCTGCTTCTTCCTGCTGCTCTCGACCGCACTCCTCCCTTCGCTCGGTGAGCCGGCGCATCAGGCGGCGGAGGCATTTCCGTGCCCTCTGGAGCGGATAGTCTTGTCCAGGCGGGCGCTCCTTTCGGAGCAGTTCCGTGCCCCGGTCGGCCAGCTCCAGGGCTGTAGGGTCCTCCAGGACCTCGGGCTGGGTTCGCCAATACACAAAATCCTGCAGCAGACCGAGCCGAACGTGCTCGGTCTGCTGCTTTGTGCTTTCACAGAGACTTGTCATTCTGTCACGCCAGACGGGAGGCGAGCAAGGAAGCAGGCGAGTAGCAGCCAGGAGTTCAGGTAAAGGGTTTATTACGGGAGGGACGGACAGGCACGGACATCTAACGGGACACTACAATGACAAGTCTGGGGAAGACTGACTCAGACGAGGACTAAATACACAAGACAAGCTAGACTGAATAGGACACAGGCGAGCACAATCAGGGTTGAACACGAGGTAATGAGGGGGGCGTGGCACACATCGGGATCGTACGGAGCAGGGTGTGACAACAGCGATAGCAGAAAAAATCATAAGAAAATCTTTTCATTGCACAATAGTGGTAGAAGGCTTGTCTGACAGTGTTGTGAGGAATGATGATTCTTGAATGATCTTCCAGTGTGTTCAGGAAACGGCCAACTGCTATATGGTTCTGTCAAGAATGACAAAAATATCATTAACTAACATGGAATACAAATACAGCTGCAACAAAATAACTGATTTATAAAAGATTTTTACATGTTATATAGTATTTGTACATCATAATTTTATTGCATTTCATGCAAGTGTATTAATGGGCTCACCGAAACTGCAGATGTCATAAGTGAACATAAAGGTAGTGACAGAAAGACTCTGTCATTAAAGTTGTGAAACCCAGAGTTATAGTCTTGAAATCTCACATGCACTCTGCAGACTGGGCATTGTTTTGCATAAACAGGAACCCCTGGAAAGATAGATGTACTTTTATTTCATCATTCACCTAGCTGTGACTACAATGTATTAAATGGTAACACAAAAAAGTTAATAATTGTTTTACTTACCTTTGGTCACAGACAAAATGAAATAAACTGTGCCATGTTTCGTCACCAGTCGGCTCTCATCCAGAGCTGGAGGACAAGGTCCAGGACAATATGGGCACACTTCTTCCAATGGTGTAAATGACTCTGGAAGAGGCTTTTCTTTGGTGATGAGCTCATGTGGGAGGTCTTCTGGAATTTTTTTGTGTGTCCACAAATATTCTGTCATCTTAATAACATCTGCATACCTTTCAGCACACTGCCTGTGAGGTTCCTCTGTTTCTGAGACTATTTCTTCCACATCATCAGTATCCTCCAAATGAACATTAGCAGTTGATTTAAAAAAATGTGGATGTTCCTGAAACATGTACCACATAGAAAGGTACCTATGTGTACAACTGGCTCTTCGCTTCACTCTGCACTGGCAATGCCACTTTCCTGACTGACTATCAAAAGTGACACGGGTCCTTGCAAACTTGCACCAGTTGTCCTTCTTATTTGTAAACACTGAAAAATACATAAATCGCTCAGTCATTCCATCCCTGGATTACCACTTTTTAAAGCAATTGCCATGAAGTCTTTGCAAATGGGCAGTTCACAGGAAATTGTTTAAGAGAGCACGGATTTGCAGACATGAACCGGCACCCTAGGTCCATGGGGATCTTTTGGAGTAACGAAAATTCCATTTTTCGCATCAATACAAATAATTGATTGCCTTTCCTTGTCATGCTGCACCTTCTCATGCCTACGTAAATTAGAAATGTTGGTGAATCCTAAATGGCAAACTTTACACTTCAGATGATTAAATGTAGGGTGGTCTTGAGCAGTGGGCAGGTCTTTTGCATCAAGAGCTGTAGGTGAAAAGAAAAGTATGAAAAGGGGATCTCTGAAAAGATATATATATATATATATATATATATATATATAGCAATAAATTGTTCAAAGACATAGCATGAGATACTTACTTGTTGGACTGCCAATAACCACTAAACCTGTTGAACAAAAAAAGGTTATTATGTTTTCCCCCCACTGAACTATTCACAAGTTGATCAAAGAAATAATTAATTTTAACTAACCATGATTTTGGAGATGTTTCCTAAAGTCTGATGATCTGCTGATTTTTTGATGGCACTTTGGACAGTGCCAGTGGCTTCTTTTTGCTACTTGCCTCTCAGAACAGAAGCATGGTATAGTAAACTTGTCTAGGGAAAACATGCATATACATAAACATAAATACATTGAAAAACTGTAACAAATATTTACAGCATAAATTTCACATATACTCACCAGTATCATTTTCACTATAATGTACAGCTGGTTTCAAATGCCGGCGTAAAAGATGGCCATGCGAAGCTTTTTCTTTTTTACAGTAAGGACAGTCAAGTTCCGGTCTCAGTGAAAGCAGCTCCTCTTCAGAACTAAACTCAAACACCTTCTCTGAAAGTTATAGCAAACGGTCATCTTCAATCTTCTCTCTAAACATACTTTCCATTGGGCATTAAACAGTATCCGTTCAAGGAGCACCAGCGAATATACGTTTGCTTTGTGTTCTCTCGACAGTACTAAAAACTGTATACAGTTATGGTTTATATTCGTTAAACGTACTTTCGTATTTATGTTACAACATTTGAAAATTACACTTTTAATAATTTAGCTCTAAAATGCATAGAAAATGATATAGCTACCGTCACGATAAAAGCAAAAATAATGCGGAGGACATTTGCGCGTTCCAGAATATTTTTATGTATTATTTATTTGTAAGAGTTATTTATAACAAGATAAACATATAAAACTTAAAAGACACAATCACACAGGTTATTAGAAAAGTACTATTCAGTACAATAAAGTGAAGTTATAGAAGAATTACTAACGAAGTAATAACAGTGTAAACAATTACAAGAACAGAGTTGACACACAGAAAAACAAAACAGAACTCACAAAAAAAAAGAGATTTTTCTTGACCTTTTATGACTAAAGCCATACAGAAAACAAGCATGAATAAAGCGTTTTATATAGACACATTGAAACGGATAATTACCTGACATGGTTGACGTAGACAGGTCACACAAGAACTATACTCAGCAAAAAAAGAAACGGCCCTTTTTCAGGACTGTGTATTTCAACAATAATGTTGTAAAAATCCAAATAACTTTACAGATCTTCATTGTAAAGGGTTTAAACAATGTTTTCCATGCATGTTCAATTAACCATAATCAATTAATTAACATGCACCTGTGGAATGGTCGTTAAGACCTTAACAGCTTACAGAAAGTAGGCATTTAAGGTCACAGTTCTAAAAACGCAGGACACTAAAGAGACTTGTCTACCGACTGTGAAAAACAAGCCCTCAGTCCAGCCTCTCTCAGCCTATTGCGGACAGTCAGTAGCTCCCAGCTTGTGATACTCCGCTTTCAAAGTCACAACTGATCAGTCATCATCCTATATACCACGCCTTGTTGAATATGTAGTAAGACTTAGCCAAAAAAGTTGATGAGTTTCATTGCTAATGTATAATAATTAAGTTCTGGTCACTCCCTTTGTGTAAATGATGTTTTTGATGTCTAGGCCTCTGCCTAGGATGCGAATTGGCGACCACTGTCTGGTTTCTCACATTCCTCTCCCAACAGACTTTGTAAAGATAAAAGACAATCGCTTGAATATCGCTTAAGGTTTTTGATGACTGGCTCCATATCTCCTAACAAAAGGATGTGAATTGGCGACCACTGTCTGGTTTCTCAAATTCCTCTCCCAACAGACATTGTAAAGACAAAGGACCATCGCTTAAACCTCGCTTAAGGTTTTAAATGTCTAGACATAAAGCTAGACAAACATCAAAAACTTCATTTATACAAAGGGAGGGTCAGTGTAATTGGTTCAGCTCTTTTATAATACTAATAATTAATTATAATAAAAATACAATAATATCTAATATATTTTATTGGATTGTCAGCAGTGTGCGAACTATACCACGGTCTCCGGGAGAGCCGAGATCCGGTGGGCGTTTTGCGGCGCCGGGGGGCGTGGTTAACTCGTTTGAGTGGGGAGCCGGTGGGCGTTTTGCGGCGCCGGGGGGGCGTGGTTAACTCGTTTGAGTGGGGAGCCGAGATCCGGTGGGCGTTTTGCGGCGCCGGGGGGGCGTGGTTAACTCGTTTGAGTGGGGAGCCGAGATCCGGTGGGCGTTTTGCGGCGCCGGGGGGGCGTGGTTAACTCGTTTGAGTGGGGAGCCGAGATCCGGTGGGCGTTTTGCGGCGCCGGGGGGGCGTGGTTAACTCGTTTGAGTGGGGAGCCGAGATCCGGTGGGCGTTTTGCGGCGCCGGGGGGGCGTGGTTAACTCGTTTGAGTGGGGAGCCGAGATCCGGTGGGCGTTTTGCGGCGCCGGGGGGGCGTGGTTAACTCGTTTGAGTGGGGAGCCGGTGGGCGTTTTGTGGCGCCGGGGGGGCGTGGTTAACTCGTTTGAGTGGGGAGCCGGTGGGCGTTTTGTGGCGCCGGGGGGGCGTGGTTAACTCGTTTGAGTGGGGAGCCGGTGGGCGTTTTGTGGCGCCGGGGGGGCGTGGTTAACTCGTTTGAGTGGGGAGCCGGTGGGCGTTTTGCGGCGCCGGGGGGCGTGGTTAACTCGTTTGAGTGGGAAGCCGGTGGGCGTTTTGCGGCGCCGGGGGGGCGTGGTTAACTCGTTTGAGTGGGGAGCTGAGATCCGGTGGGCGTTTTGCGGCGCCGGGGGGGCGTGGTTAACTCGTTTGAGTGGGGAGCCGAGATCCGGTGGGCTCAATTTATTTCCGTATTCCAGTTTATCGTAGCCGTGCACAGCATCTCGGGTTTACTTCCACGAGCGGCGGTGGCTGTCTCTGTACCTCGGCAGGCACTGTATTCGAATGGGACCTGCCACTGTTAAGCGCCACTAGCGACGGACAGAAGTGGCAGCTGCCAGTTCTCAGCTCCTTAGTGGCAGCTGCCGCTACCTGCCTTGGCGGGTGCCTGTGACGTCACTTCCTCCTGCCAGCTGCCGTTTCAAGACTGAACCCCCTCAGTATAAAACGGACGGCATGAAAGAAAATACTTCAGGCCACAGAGCTGAATTAGACCCCGATGATGCAGAGGAAATTGAATAATTCAAACATCCCCTTTTTTAGCAATTCACCAATTTGTCCCGTTGTCATCAATAACAGAAAAAGACAGATTTAACTCAAAAGGGAAAAAAAAGAAAGAAAACATCTCAGGGTTACACAGCAAAGCATAGCACAATACCAATCGTCATTCACCTATTCAAAATACAGTGCGTAAATGACATTAAACAAACACTTCGACTGCGCTTAATTACACCCAACACACACTTATGCATACAATTGTCCAGATCTGCAACTTTGCCGAGACCTTCACCCGATTGAGGAGAGTGAACAAAAGGAGCAGGTTTACCAGTCAACGACGGAATGGGTCGAGATGAGTTGTAGGGGGAGGCCTCTGTATGGCAGGGTCACTCACTCGCGCTGCATCCGAGGTCGAAATCGCCCGAG
>NW_027326045.1:0-98249 GCF_048594095.1 Paramormyrops kingsleyae
GATCCAAAGTGTTCCTGAAACTAGACAGTCTGCTGTACAATCCCCCCAATACATGTTTATTAAAATTGTGCCTCCTTAACTTGATAACACTAGGCTTTTGACCTTGAGTGCATGTTCTGCCTCTACCTGCCTGGAAGATCTTTGTTGATGATTGACTGTATCATATTACTAACTTAGCAATTCCGGACCTGTGTTGTGTGGTTTCTGGTATCATCTGACTAACTTAGCAGTTCAGGTATTGTTATGTGACTTTTCTGGTATCATCTTACTAACTTAGCAGTTCAGGTATCATCTTACTAACGTAGCAGTTCAGGTATTGTTATGTGACTTTTCTGGTATCACCTTACTAACTTAGCGGTTCAGGTATTGATGTGTCACATTTCTGGTATCATCCTACTAACTTAGCACTTCAGGTATTGTGACGTGACTTTTCTGCTATCATCTTACTAACTTAGCAGTTCAGGTATTGTTATGTGACATTTCTGGTATCATCTCACTAACCTAGCAGTTCAGGTATTGTTATGTCACATTTCTGGTATCATCTGACTAACGTAGCAGTTCAGGTATTGTTATGTGACATTTCTGGTATCATCTTACTAATCTAGCGATTCCGGAACTGTGACGTGATGTTTCTGGTATCATCTTACTAACGTAGCGATTCCGGAATCATGATGTGTGGTTTCTGGTATCATCTTACTAACGTAGCACTTTAGGGATTGCGATGTGACTTTTCTGGTATCTTATTACTAACGTAGCAGATTAGCAATTATTATGTGACTTTTCTGGTATCATCTTACTAACTTAGCATTCCCGGAACTGCGAAGTGACATTTCTGGTATCATCTTACTAATCTAGCGATTCCGGTACTGTGACGTGACATTTCTGGTATCATCTTACTAACGTAGCAATGTCGGAAGTACTAAGTGTTTTCCCGTCTTACTAGGCCTCAAACTAACATTAGGGGGCGCCACGTTGGGAATGTTGGGAAACCCCTTGAATTTGCTATTGTCGGCAATGTTAAGTGAATGGAGACACCACACCTCTCATTAGACAGGCCATAAGTTCAGGTAGCAGTGACTTAGGAAAATGATTAAAAGTGTTCCTGATACTAGATAGTCTGCTCCTAAATGTAATCTATACATGTCCATTAAAATTATGCCTCCTTAATTTGAAACCAATGCATATTTTATCATTAGTGGCTGCACTTTTTTCACTAGGCCTCAAACTAACATGTGGGGGCGTCACGGCTGAGCCGTACGAGCTAGAGGTCTGAAATTCGGCCTGCACAAACTAGGTATACGTATGAATAAGTGTGCCAAGCCTCATGAACGCAGCACTTACCAAAGAGCTATAGTGGGCTGTAGAATTTGCTAAGTTGGGCAATGCAAGTCAATGGGGACATATGAGAGAGTAGGCCGCAAACGAACATGAGGGGCAGTAACGGCCCAGCCGTACGAGCTGCAGGTCTGAAACTCGGTGGAGACATACTAGACGGATGCCTGATGAAGCACGTGCAGCATCATCAGTGCAGACCTGACCAAAAAATTTCTACAATGTTTTTAATATTACAAAACCAACTTTGTTAGTGATATTTCCGGAAACGTGCGTTTTCTGGTTTGACTAACTTAGCAACGGCGGAATTGTGACGTGTGTTTTCTGGTATCATATTACTAACTTAGCACTTCAGGTATTGTGACGTGCCTTTTCTGGTATCATCTTACTAACTTAGCACTGTAGGAATTGCGATGTGACTTTTCTGGTATCATATTACTAACTTAGCAATTACGGCATTGTGATGTGTGTTTTCTGGTATCATCATATTAACCTAGCACTTCAGGTGTTGTTATGTGACTTTTCTGGTATCATCTCAATAACGTAGCAGTTCAGGTATTGTTATGTGTCTTTTCTGGTATCATCTCACTAACTTAGCAGTTCAGGTATTGTTATGTGACATTTCTGGTATCATCTTACTAACTTAGCGGTTCAGGTATTGTTATGTCACATTTCTGGTATCATCTCACTAACTTAGCAATGTTGGAACTGTCATGTCACATTTCTGGTATCATCTCACTAACTTAGCCGTACAGGTATTGTTATGTGACATTTCTGGTATCATCTGACTAACTTAGCAGTTCAGGTATTGTTATGTGTCTTTTCCGGTATCATCTCACTAACTTAGCAGTTCAGGTATTGTTATGTGACATTTCTGGTATCATCTAACTGACTGAAGGCCTCAGAGTAACATTAGGGGGCGTCACGGCCGACCCGTATGACCTACACGTCTGACCTTTGGCATGCATAAACTAGATCAACTCAGGAACAAGTGTGCCAAGTTTTATGACCGTGACCCTTACGAAAGGCCCACAGTGACCTCTTGAATTTGCTATGGTAGGCAAGACTGTTTAGGTCCGTGTAGGCCTCGAACTGACTTAAGGGGGCATAACTGCACGACCGTAGAAGCTAGGAAGATGGTTCAAAGTGTTCCTGAAAGTAGACAGTCTGTCCTTCAATTACCCCGATACATGTTTATTAAAATTGTGCCTCCTTAATTTGAAAATAGACTGTTTCTTTATCTGCCTAGACGGAAGATCTTTAAGCAGATGATCGACTCCCCCTCTCAGACAACGTCACGGGGGGTCACGGCCAAGCCGTACGAGCTAGAGGTCTGAAATTCGGCACGACAAAACTAGGTACCCGCAGGAACGACCGTGCCGAGTTCCGTGAGCGTAGCTCGCACCCGTGTCCCACAGTCAATTTTTAAATTTTAGTGCGTAGGCAATGTTAAGCGGATGGCCGGCTTTGACAGGCCATAACTTTACGTAGGAGTGACCTAGGAAGATGATCCAAGATGTTTCTGAAACTGGACGGCGTACTGTACAATCCTGCCAATACATGTCCATTAAAATTATGCCTCCTCGATTTGCAATTAGCAGGTGAGTGCCATCAGATGTGGCAATGCCGGAACTGTTAGGCGTAATCCCGTTTCCAGAATTGTCACGACGCATTTCTGGGTTATTGATTTTTCAATTAACGTCAATTAGGGAATGGTTCTGCGGAGCAGCGACGAAGGACGACGGGTCAAAGTTCGCCGTGAGCTACGAGCCCCTCCAGAGAAGGCCCTCCATATACCTCTGTTAAAATTATGCCCCCAAGATGCCCCTAGAAGGGGTTTCCCAACATCAAAGAGGACGACTCTGCGCCGTATGAGCGCTCCCCATATTAGAGCCAATCAGCGGATATCTCGGCGGAGGTGCGACGTAGGGGGTCGGGTCGAGGCTCTCCCGACACCGGACGTCGGCGGCGCAAAGTCCCTCCATACATGTCCGTTAGAATTATGCCCCCTACATACGGCAGGAGCACAAGTTGATGATATTTTGCCTCATCTGGGCCAAAAAATGGGGGTAAGGTCCTAGGCCCTCTACCCCATGTCGAAAGGCTGCCGAAGCTCGGAGGGGACGTCGTTAGAAAAATGATCATAACTGAAGTTCTGTTAGAGCTATAGGTCTGAAATTTGGAATACTGACGGAGGAGGGTGGCCTGCATCAGTGACCCGAATTTTGGAGGTCTAGACCACACGGGGCAGGTTTTATTAACCCTTTAGCGTCTGGTGGTCTCACGGCCGGCCCGTTTGAGCTAGGAGCGTGAGATGTGGCACAGTGGAGCCCCACGGAGGTCTATATCACATACTGGAGAATCAGCGGTCTAGACCTCAGCACTAGGCTGCAAAGTACAAAAAGGTACCTGCGGCCTAGGCCGTGCGAGCCAGAGGTCTGGATTTTTTACTGCACACACATGGGAGACTGAAGACCACAACTGTAGAGTTTCAAAGGTGTAGACTTCACAGAACAGTTTTTATAGGCCCTCAAAGTCAGTGAGGTCGGCAATGTTAAGTCAATGGAGGCACCCCACCTGTCACTTCTAGGCCCATAACTTCAGCTAGGAGTGGCCTAGGAACACCATTCAAAGTGCTACTAAAACTACAGAGTCTGCCCTTTAATTACATGTATAGATATCACCTTAATTAGCAGATCTTCATGTCAAACAATGGGCTTTACTTTTGGTGACCTTTCGTGACCTTTCCACAAATGCGTCGTGCGGTTCCGGATGTGCGCTTTATGGCCTAGGGGGACTTCTGGGGGGCCTACGACTGATCCGTACGACCTATGGGTCTGAAATTCGGCACAGCTAAACTAGACGCCTTCAGGAATGACCGTGCCGAGTCTGAAGACTGTGGCCCTTACCAAAGTCCCGCAGTGGCCCTTTGAATTTGCCATGGTAGGCAATGTTAAGTGAATGGAGTCCTTTGACAGGGTATAACTACAGGTAGCAGTGGCCTAGGGAGATGATCCAAAGTGTTCCTGAAACTAGACAGTCTGCTGTACAATCCCCCCAGTACATGTTTATTAAAATTGTGCCTCCTTAACTTGATAACACTAGGCTTTTGACCTTGAGTGCATGTTCTGCCTCTGCCTGCCTGGAAGATCTTTGTTGATGATTGACTGTATCATATTACTAACTTAGCAATTCCGGACCTGTGTTGTGTGGTTTCTGGTATCATCTGACTAACCTAGCAGTTCAGGTATTGGTATGTGACATTTCTGGTATCATCTGACTAACTTAGCGGTTCAGGTATTGTTATGTGACATTTCTGGTATCATCTGACTAATTTAGCGGTTCAGGTATTGTTATGTGACATTTCTGGTATCATCTCACTAACTTAGCGGTTCAGATATTGTTATGTGACATTTCTGGTATCATCTGACTAACTTAGCCGTTCAGGTATTGTTATGTGACGTTTCTGGTATCATCTTACTAACTTAGCGGTTCAGGTATTGTTATGTGACATTTCTGGTATCATCTTACTAACGTAGCAGTTCAGGTATTGTTATGTGACTTTTCTGGTATCATCTGACTAACTTAGCAATTCAGGTATTGTGACGTGACTTTTCTGGTGTCATCTTACAAACTTAGCACTTTAGGAATTGCGATGTGACTTGTCTGGTATCATATTACTAACTTAGCAATTACGGCATTGTGATGTGTGTTTTCTGATATCATCTTACTAACTTAGCAGATTAGTAATTGTTATGTGACTTTTCTGGTACCATCTTACTAACTTAGTAGATTGGGAATTGTTATGTGACTTTTCTGGTACCATCTTACTAACTTAGTAGATTCGGAATTGTTATGTGACTTTTCTGGTATCATCTAACAAGCTTAGTGATTTCGGAACCGTGATGTGTGGTTTCTGGTATCATCTTACTAACTTAGCAATGTCGGAAGTACTAAGTGTTTTCCCGTCTTACTAGGCCTCAAACTAACATTAGGGGGCGTCACGGCCGAACCGTGTGACCTACACGTCTGACCTTTGGCATGCATAAACTAGATCAGCTCAGGAACAAGTCTGCCAAGTTTTATGACTGTGACCCTTACGAAAGGCCTACAGTGACCTCTTGAATTTGCTATGGTAGGCAAGGCTGTTTAGGCCCGTGTAGGCCTCTAACTTAAGGGGGCATAACTGCACGACCGTAGAAGCTAGGAAGATGTTTCAAAGTGTTCCTGAAAGTAGACGGTCTGACCTTCAATTCCTCTTATACATGTTTATTAAAATTGTGCCTCCTTAATTTGAAAATAGACTGTTTCTTTATCTGCCTAGACGGAAGATCTTTAAGCAGATGATCGACTCCCCCTCTCAGACAACGTCACGGGGGGTCACGGCCAAGCCGTACGAGCTAGAGGTCTGAAATTCGGCACGACAAAACTAGGTACCCGCAGGAACGACCGTGCCGAGTTCCGTGAGCGTAGCTCGCACCCGTGTCCCACAGTCAATTTTTAAATTTTAGTGCGTAGGCAATGTTAAGCGGATGGCCGGCTTTGACAGGCCATAACTTTACGTAGGAGTGACCTAGGAAGATGATCCAAGATGTTTCTGAAACTGGACGGCGTACTGTACAATCCTGCCAATACATGTCCATTAAAATTATGCCTCCTCGATTTGCAATTAGCAGGTGAGTGCCATCAGATGTGGCAATGCCGGAACTGTTAGGCGTAATCCCGTTTCCAGAATTGTCACGACGCATTTCTGGGTTATTGATTTTTCAATTAACGTCAATTAGGGAATGGTTCTGCGGAGCAGCGACGAAGGACGACGGGTCAAAGTTCGCCGTGAGCTACGAGCCCCTCCAGAGAAGGCCCTCCATATACCTCTGTTAAAATTATGCCCCCAAGATGCCCCTAGAAGGGGTTTCCCAACATCAAAGAGGACGACTCTGCGCCGTATGAGCGCTCCCCATATTAGAGCCAATCAGCGGATATCTCGGCGGAGGTGCGACGTAGGGGGTCGGGTCGAGGCTCTCCCGACACCGGACGTCGGCGGCGCAAAGTCCCTCCATACATGTCCGTTAGAATTATGCCCCCTACATACGGCAGGAGCACAAGTTGATGATATTTTGCCTCATCTGGGCCAAAAAATGGGGGTAAGGTCCTAGGCCCTCTACCCCATGTCGAAAGGCTGCCGAAGCTCGGAGGGGACGTCGTTAGAAAAATGATCATAACTGAAGTTCTGTTAGAGCTATAGGTCTGAAATTTGGAATACTGACGGAGGAGGGTGGCCTGCATCAGTGACCCGAATTTTGGAGGTCTAGACCACACGGGGCAGGTTTTATTAACCCTTTAGCGTCTGGTGGTCTCACGGCCGGCCCGTTTGAGCTAGGAGCGTGAGATGTGGCACAGTGGAGCCCCACGGAGGTCTATATCACATACTGGAGAATCAGCGGTCTAGACCTCAGCACTAGGCCGCAAAGTACAAAAAGGTACCTGCGGCCTAGGCCGTGCGAGCCAGAGGTCTGGATTTTTTACTGCACACACATGGGAGACTGAAGACCACAACTGTAGAGTTTCAAAGGTGTAGACTTCACAGAACAGTTTTTATAGGCCCTCAAAGTCAGTGAGGTCGGCAATGTTAAGTCAATGGAGGCACCCCACCTGTCACTTCTAGGCCCATAACTTCAGCTAGGAGTGGCCTAGGAACACCATTCAAAGTGCTACTAAAACTACAGAGTCTGCCCTTTAATTACATGTATAGATATCACCTTAATTAGCAGATCTTCATGTCAAACAATGGGCTTTACTTTTGGTGACCTTTCGTGACCTTTCCACAAATGCGTCGTGCGGTTCCGGATGTGCGCTTTATGGCCTAGGGGGACTTCTGGGGGGCCTACGACTGATCCGTACCACCTATGGGTCTGAAATTCGGCACAGCTAAACTAGACGCCTTCAGGAATGACCGTGCCGAGTCTGAAGACTGTGGCCCTTACCAAAGTCCCGCAGTGGCCCTTTGAATTTGCCATGGTAGGCAATGTTAAGTGAATGGAGTCCTTTGACAGGGTATAACTACAGGTAGCAGTGGCCTAGGGAGATGATCCAAAGTGTTCCTGAAACTAGACAGTCTGCTGTACAATCCCCCCAGTACATGTTTATTAAAATTGTGCCTCCTTAACTTGATAACACTAGGCTTTTGACCTTGAGTGCATGTTCTGCCTCTGCCTGCCTGGAAGATCTTTGTTGATGATTGACTGTATCATATTACTAACTTAGCAATTCCGGACCTGTGTTGTGTGGTTTCTGGTATCATCTGACTAACTTAGCAGTTCAGGTATTGTTATGTGACTTTTCTGGTATCATCTCACTAACTTAGCAGTTCAGGTATTGTCATGTGACATTTCTGGTATCATCTCACTAACATAGCAGTTCAGGTATTGTTATGTGACATTTCTGGTATCATCTGACTAACGTAGCAGTTCAGGTATTGTTATGTGACTTTTCTGGTATCATCTCACTAACGTAGCACTTTAGGAATTGCGATGTGACTTTTCTGGTATCATATTACTAACATAGCAATTATGGCATTGTGATGTGTGGTTTCTGGTATCATCTGACTAACCTAGCAGTTCAGGTATTGGTATGTGACATTTCTGGTATCATCTGACTAACTTAGCGGTTCAGGTATTGTTATGTGACATTTCTGGTATCATCTTACTAACTTAGCAGTTCAGGTATTGTTATGTGACATTTCTGGTATCATCTCACTAACTTAGCAGTTCAGGTATTGTTATGTGACATTTCTGGTATCATCTTACTAACTTAGCAATGTCGGAAGTACTAAGTGTTTTCCCGTCTTACTAGGCCTCAAACTAACATTAGGGGGCGTCACGGCCGAACCGTGTGACCTACACATCTGACCTTTGGCATGCATTAACTAGATCAGCTCTGGATCAAGTCTGCCAAGTTTTATGAATGTGACCTTTACGAAAGGCCTACAGTGACCTCTTGAATTTGCTATGGTAGGCAAGGCTGTTTAGGCCCGTGTAGGCCTCAAACTAACTTAAGGGGGCATAACTGCACGGCCGTAGAAGCTAGGAAGATGGTTCAAAGTGTTCCTGAAAGTAGACGGTCTGTCCTTCAATTACCCCGATACATGTTTATTAAAATTGTGCCTCCTTAATTTGAAAATAGACTGTTTCTTTATCTGCCTAGACGGAAGATCTTGAAGCAGATGATCGACTCCCCCTCTCAGACAACGTCACGGGGGGTCACGGCCAAGCTGTACGAGCTAGAGGTCTGAAATTCGGCACGGCAAAACTAGGTTCCCGCAGGAACGACTGTGCCGAGTTGCGTGACCGTAGCTCGCACCCGTGTCCCGCAGTTAATTTTTAAATTTCAGTATGTAGGCAATGTTAAGTGAATGGCTGCCTTTGACAGGCCATAACTTCACGTAGCAGTGACCTAGGAAGATGATCCAAAATGTTTATGAAACTGGACGGCGTACTGTACAATCCTCCCAATACATGTCCATTAAAATTATGCCTCCTTGATTTGAAATTAGCAGGTGAGTGCCATCAGATGTGGCAATGCCGGAACTGTTAGGCGTAATCCCGTTTCCAGAATTGTCACGACGCATTTCTGGGTCATTAAGTTTTCAATCGACGTCAATTAGGCAATGGCCCCGCGGAGCAGCGACGAAGGACGACGGGTCAAAGTTCACCGTGGACTACGAGCCCCTCCAGAGAAGGCCATCCATACACCTCTGTTAAAATTATGCCCCCAAGATGCCCGTAGAAGGGGTTTCCCAACATCAAAGAGGACCACTCTGCGCCGTATGAGCGCTCCCCATATTAGAGCCAATTAGCGGATATCTCGGCGGAGGTGCGACGTAGGGGGTCGGGTCGAGGCTCTCCCGACACCGGACGCCGGCGGCGCAAAGTCCCTCCATATATGTCCGTTAGAATTATGCCCCCTACATACGGCAGGAGCACAAGTTGATGATATTTTGCCTCATCTGGGCCAAAAAATGGGGGTAAGGTCCTAGGCCCTCTACCCCATGTCGAAAGGCTGCCGAAGCTCGGAGGGGACGTCATTAGAAAAATGATCATAACTGCAGTTCGCTTAGAGCTAGAGGTCTGAAATTTGGAATACTGACGGAGGAGGGTGGCCTGCATCAGTGACCCGAATTTTGGAGGTCTAGACCACACGGGGCAGGTTTTATTAACCCTTTAGCGTCTGGTGGTCTCACGGCCGGCCCGTTTGAGCTAGGAGCGTGAGATTTGGCACAGTGGAGCCCCACCGAGGTCTATATCACATACTGGAGAATCAGCGGTCTAGACCTCAGCACTAGGCCGCAAAGTACAAAAAGGTACCTGTGGCCTAGGCCGTGCGACCCAGAGGTCTGGATTTTTTACTGCACACACATGGGAGACTGAAGACCACACCTGTAGAGTTTCAAAGATGTAGACCTCACAGAACTGTTTTTATAGGCCCTCAAAGTCAGTGAGGTCGGCAATGTTAAGTCAATGGAGGCACCCCACCTGTCACTTCTAGGCCCATAACTTCAGCTAGGAGTGGCCTAGGAACACCATTCAAAGTGCTACTAAAACTACAGAGTCTGCCCTTTAATTACTTGTATTGATATCACCTTAATTAGCAGATCTTCATGTCAAACAATGGGCTTTACTTTTGGTGACCTTTCGTGACCTTTCCACAAATGCGTCGTGCGGTTCCGGATATGCGCTTTATGGCCTAGGGGGACTTCTGGGGGGCCTACAACTGACCCGTACCACCTATGGGTCTGAAATTCGGCACACGTAAACTAGACGCCTTCAGGAATGACCGTGCCCAGTCTGAAGACTGTGGCCCTTACCAAAGTCCTGCCGTGGCCCTTTGAATTTGCCACGGTAGGCAATGTTAAGTGAATGGAGTCCTTAGACAGGGCATAACTACAGGTAGCAGTGGCCTAGGGAGATGATCCAAAGTGTTCCTGAAACTAGACAGTCTGCTGTACAATCCCCCCAATACATGTTTATTAAAATTGTGCCTCCTTAACTTGATAACACTAGGCTTTTGACCTTGAGTGCATGTTCTGCCTCTGCCTGCCTGGAAGATCTTTGTTGATGATTGACTGTATGATATTACTAACTTAGCAATTCCAGAACTGTGTTGTGTGGTTTCTGGTATCATCTGACTAACTTAGCAGGTCAGGTATTGTTATGTGTCTTTTCTGGTATCATCTCAGTAACCTAGCAGTTCAGGTATTGTTATGTCTCTTTTCTGGTATCATCTCACTAACTTAGCAGTTCAGGTATTGTTATGTCACATTTCTGGTATCATCTCACTAACTTAGCAGTTCAGGTATTGTTATGTCACATTTCTGGTATCATCTCACTAACTAAGCAGTTCAGGTATTGTTATGTCACATTTCTGGTATCATGTCACTAACTTAGCAGTTCAGGTATTGTTATGTCACATTTCTGGTATCATCTCACTAACGTAGCAGTTCAGGTATTGTTATGTGACATTTCTGGTATCATCTTACTAACTTAGCAGTTCAGGTATTGCTATGTGACGTTTCTGCTATCATCTTACTAACGTAGCGATTCCGGAATCATGATGTGTGGTTTCTGGTATCATCTTACTAACGTAGCACTTTAGGGATTGCGATGTGACTTTTCTGGTATCATATTACTAACGTAGCAGATTAGCAATTGTTATGTGACTTTTCTGGTATCATCTTACTAACTTAGCAATCCCGGAACTGCGAAGTGACATTTCTGGTATCATCTTACTAATCTAGCGATTCCGGTACTGTGACGTGATGTTTCTGGTATCATCTTACTAACTTAGCAATGTCGGAAGTACTAAGTGTTTTCCCGTCTTACTAGGCCTCAAACTAACATTAGGGGGCGTCACGGCCGAACCGTGTGACCTACACATCTGACCTTTGGCATGCATACACTAGGTCAGCTCAGGAACAAGTCTGCCACAGGTTTATGACTGTGACCCTTACGAATTGCCTACAGTGACCTCTTGAATTTGCTAAGTTTGGCAGTTCCAGTGCAAGATCAGGGATCAGGTATCATGCATCACCTGACTTTATTGTGGCCTGGTCAAGTGCATGGTATTAGATGGCCAGTGCATTTCATGTAGCATGGTGGTCTCCAAACCCTTACTCAAACCTCCTTCCTAACCTCAAACTCCTACCCTAACCCCCAACCCACCTCCGGTCCCTAAACCTAACCCTTACCCAAACCCTAACCCCAATTCTCCAGGCCCTAACCCCAAATCCCAACTCCAACCATACTCCTGCCCTAACCCCCAACCCACCTCCGATCCCTAAACTTAACTCTAACCCCAAACCCCTTCCCTAACCATAAAACTCCAAACCTTAACCCCAAACCCCTTCCCTAACCCTAAAACTCCAAGCCCTATGGCTCCACGGAGGAGTGACGTAGGACGACGGGTCAAAGTTCACTAGAAACTACGAGTGTTTTCTGGTTTCATTACAATGACTTAGCATTCTCGGAACTGTGAATGATATTTCCTTGTTTCATCAGAATGACTTAGCAATCCCAGAACTGTGATGCGTGTTTTCTTATTAACTTAGCACCTCCGGAACTGTGACGTGTTAGGGTTAGGGACCTACCCAGAATTTCTAAGTAATATTCCGGAATTGCTTATGCCGTTAACATTGCCATGCAACGCAAATTTGGGTGAAGATGTTAATTAGTCCTTGCAGTGGCAATTCTGTCCTTGCCTATGTAAAATCACATGTATTCAAAATTCCACAATTGCTAATAAATTAGCAATTGTGAATTTCTTTACTGGGGGGACATACAAATTCCACACATTTGCCACTGGGTGGCATGACTGAGTTTTAAATAATTTTATTCTGCAATTGTTAACTGTAAACTTGGTTTAACTTAGTGATTTCAGAACTGTGTCGGTTGTTTTCTGGTATCATCTTACTAACCTAGCAGTTCAGGTATTGTTATGTGACATTTCTGGTATCATCTCACTAACTTAGCAATGTCGGAAGTACTAAGTGTTTTCCCGTCTTACTAGGCCTCAAACTAACATTAGGGGGCGTCACGGCCGAACCGTATGACCTACACATCTGACCTTTGGCATGCATAAAGTAGATCAGCGCTGGATCAATTCTGCCAAGTTTTATGAATGTGACCCTTACAAAAGGCCTACAGTGACCTCTTGAATTTGCTATGGTAGGCAATGTTAAGTGAATGGAGACACCACACCTCTCATTAGACAGGCCATAACTTCAGGTAGCAGTGACCTAGGAAAATGATTAAAAGTGCTCCTGATACTAGACAGTCTGCTCCTAAATGTAATCTATACATGTCCATTAAAATTGTGCCTCCTTAATTTGAAACCAACGCATATTTTATCATTAGTGGCTGCACTTTTTTGACTAGGCCTCAAACTAACATGTGGTGGCGTCATGGCTGAGCCATACGAGCTAGGTGTCTGAAATTCGGCCTTCACAAACTAGTTATACGTATGAATAAGTGTGCCTATCCTCATGAACGCAGCACTTACCAAAGAGCTATAGTGGGCCGTAGAATTTGCTAAGTTGGGCAATGCAAGTCAATGGGGACATATGAGCGAGTAGGCCGCAAACGAACATGAGGGGCCTTAACGGCCCAGCCGTACGAGCTGCAGGTCTGAAACTCGGTGGAGACATACTAGACGGATGCCTGATGAAGCACGTGCAGCATCATCAGTGCAGACCTGACCAAAAAATTTCTACAATGTTTTTAATATTACAAAACCAACTTTGTTAGTGATATTTCCGGAAACGTGCGTTTTCCGGTTTGACTAACTTAGCAACGTCGGAATTGTGACGTGTGTTTTCTGGTATCATCTTACTAACTTATCAATTACGGCATTGTGACGTGACTTTTCTGGTATCATCTTACTAACTTAGCAATCCCGGAACTGCGGCGTGACATTTCTGGTATCATCTTACTAATCTAGCAATTCCAGTATTGTGACGTGACTTTTCTGGTATCATCTTACTAACTTAGCACTTTAGTAATTGCGATGTGACAATTCTGTTATCATATTACTAACTTAGCAATTACGGCATTGTGATGTGTGTTTTCTGGTATCATCATATTAACCTAGCACTTCAGGTGTTGTTATGTGACTTTTCTGGTATCATCTCAATAACGTAGCAGTTCAGGTATTGTTATGTGACTTTTCTGGTATCATCTCACTAACTTAGCAGTTCAGGTATTGTTATGTGACATTTCTGGTATCATCTCACTAACGTAGCAGTTCAGGTATTGTTATGTGACATTTCTGGTATCATCTCACTAACTAAGCAGTTCAGGTATTGTTATGTCACATTTCTGGTATCATCTCACTAACGTAGCAGTTCAGGTATTGTTATGTGACATTTCTGGTATCATCTTACTAACTTAGCAGTTCAGGTATTGCTATGTGACGTTTCTGCTATCATCTTACTAACGTAGCGATTCCGGAATCATGATGTGTGGTTTCTGGTATCATCTTACTAACGTAGCACTTTAGGGATTGCGATGTGACTTTTCTGGTATCATATTACTAACGTAGCAGATTAGCAATTGTTATGTGACTTTTCTGGTATCATCTTACTAACTTAGCAATCCCGGAACTGCGAAGTGACATTTCTGGTATCATCTTACTAATCTAGCGATTCCGGTACTGTGACGTGACATTTCTGTTATCATCTTACTAACTTAGCAATGTTGGAAGTACTAAGTGTTTTCCCGTCTTACTAGGCCTCAAACTAACATTAGGGGGCGTCACGGCCGAACCGTATGACCTACACATCTGACCTTTGGCATGCATTAACTAGATCAGCTCTGGATCAAGTCTGCCAAGTTTTATGAATGTGACCCTTACGAAAGGCCTACAGTGACCTCTTGAATTTGCTATTGTCGGCAATGTTAAGTGAATGGAGACACCACACCTCTCATTAGACAGGCCATAAGTTCAGGTAGCAGTGACCTCGGAAAATGATTAAAAGTGCTCCTGATACTAGACAGTCTGCTCCTAAATGTAATCTATACATGTCCATTAAAATTATGCCTCCTTAATTTGAAACCAACGTATATTTTATCATTAGTGGCTGCACTTTTTTCACTAGGCCTCAAACTAACATGTGGGGGCGTCACGGCTGAGCCGTACGAGCTAGAGGTCTGAAATTCGGCCTGCACAAACTAGGTATACGTATGAATAAGTGTGCCAAGCCTCATGAACGCAGCACTTACCAAAGAGCTATAGTCGGCTGTAGAATTTGCTAAGTTGGGCAATGCAAGTCAATGGGGACATATGAGAGAGTAGGCCGCAAACGAACATGAGGGGCAGTAACGGCCCAGCCGTACGAGCTGCAGGTCTGAAACTCGGTGGAGACATACTAGACGGATGCCTGATGAAGCACGTGCAGCATCATCAGTGCAGACCTGACCAAAAAATTTCTACAATGTTTTTAATATTACAAAACCAACTTTGTTAGTGATATTTCCGGAAACGTGCGTTTTCTGGTTTGACTAACTTAGCAACGGCGGAATTGTGACATGTGTTTTCTGGTATCATATTACTAACTTAGCACTTCAGGTATTGTGACGTGCCTTTTCTGGTATCATCTTACTAACTTAGCACTGTAGGAATTGCGATGTGACTTTTCTGGTATCATATTACTAACTTAGCAATTACGGCATTGTGATGTGTGTTTTCTGGTATCATCATATTAACCTAGCACTTCAGGTGTTGTTATGTGACTTTTCTGGTATCATCTCAATAACATAGCAGTTCAGGTATCGTTATGTGTCTTTTCTGGTATCATCTCACTAACTTAGCAGTTCAGGTATTGTTATGTGACATTTCTGGTATCATCTTACTAACGTAGCAGTTCAGGTATTGTTATGTGACTTTTCTGATATCATCTCACTAACTTAGCAGTTCAGGTATCGTTATGTCACATTTCTGTTATCATCTCACTAACTTAGCAGTTCAGGTATTGTTATGTGACATTTCTGGTATCATCTTACTAACTTAGCGATTCAGGTATTGTTATGTGACTTTTCTGGTACCATCTTACTAACGTAGCAGATTAGGAATTGTTATGTGACTTTTCTGGTATCATCTTACTAACTTAGCAGTTCAGGTATTGTTATGTGACATTTCTGGTATCATCTCACTAACTTAGCAGTTCAGGTATTGTTATGTGACATTTCTGGTATCATCTTACTAACTTAGCAATGTCGGGAGTACTAAGTGTTTTCCCGTCTTACTAGGCCTGAAACTAACATTAGGGGGCGTCACGGCCGAACCGTATGACCTACACGTCTGACCTTTGGCATGCATAAAGTAGATCAGCTCTGGATCAAGTCTGCCAAGTTTTATGAATGTGACCCTTACGAAAGGCCTACAGTGACCTCTTGAATTTGCTATGGTAGGCAAGGCTGTTTAGGCCCGTGTAGGCCTCAAACTAACTTAAGGGGGCATAACTGCACGACCGTAGAAGCTAGGAAGATGGTTCAAAGTGTTCCTGAAAGTAGACGGTCTGTCCTTCAATTACCCCAATACATGTTTATTAAAATTGTGCCTCCTTAATTTGAAAATAGACTGTTTCTTTATCTGCCTAGACGGAAGATCTTTAAGCAGATGATCGACTCCCCCTCTCAGACAACGTCACGGGGGGTCACGGCCAAGCCGTACGAGCTAGAGGTCTGAAATTCGGCACGGCAAAACTAGACACCCGCCGGAACGACCGAGCCGAGTTGCGTGACCGTAGCTCGCACCCGTGTCCCGCAGTTAATTTTTAAATTTCAGTATGTAGGCAATGTTAAGTGAATGGCTGCCTTTGACAGGCCATAACTTCACGTAGCAGTGACCTAGGAAGATGATCCAAGATGTTTCTGAAACTGGACGGCGTACTGTACAATCCTGCCAATACATGTCCATTAAAATTATGCCTCCTCGATTTGCAATTAGCAGGTGAGTGCCATCAGATGTGGCAATGCCGGAACTGCTAGGTGTAATCCCGTTTCCAGAATTGTCACGATGCATTTCTGGGTTATTGATTTTTCAATTAACGTCAATTAGGGAATGGTTCTGCGGAGCAGCGACGAAGGACGACGGGTCAAAGTTCACCGGAAACGACGAGCCCCTCCAGAGAAGGCCATCCATACACCTCTGTTAAAATCATGCCCCCAAGATGCCCGTAGAAGGGGTTTCCCAACATCAAAGAGGACCACTCTGCGCCGTATGAGCGCTCCCCATATTAGAGCCAATTAGCGGATATCTCGGCGGAGGTGCGACGTAGGGGGTCGGGTCGAGGCTCTCCCGACACCGGACGCCGGCGGCGCAAAGTCCCTCCATATATGTCCGTTAGAATTATGCCCCCTACATACGGCAGGAGCACAAGTTGATGATATTTTGCCTCATCTGGGCCAAAAAATGGGGGTAAGGTCCTAGGCCCTCTACCCCATGTCGAAAGGCTGCCGAAGCTCGGAGGGGACGTCATTAGAAAAATGATCATAACTGCAGTTCGCTTAGAGCTAGAGGTCTGAAATTTGGAATACTGACGGAGGAGGGTGGCCTGCATCAGTGACCCGAATTTTGGAGGTCTAGACCACACGGGGCAGGTTTTATTAACCCTTTAGCGTCTGGTGGTCTCACGGCCGGCCCGTTTGAGCTAGGAGAGTGAGATTTGGCACAGTGGAGCCCCACCGAGGTCTATATCACATACTGGAGAATCAGCGGTCTAGACCTCAGCACTAGGCCGCAAAGTACAAAAAGGTACCTGCGGCCTAGGCCGTGCGACCCAGAGGTCTGGATTTTTTACTGCACACACATGGGAGACTGAAGACCACACCTGTAGAGTTTCAAAGGTGTAGACCTCACAGAACTGTTTTTATAGGCCCTCAAAGTCAGTGAGGTCGGCAATGTTAAGTCAATGGAGGCACCCCACCTGTCACTTCTAGGCCCATAACTTCAGCTAGGAGTGGCCTAGGAACACCATTCAAAGTGCTACTAAAACTACAGAGTCTGCCCTTTAATTTCATGTATAGATATCACCTTAATTAGCAGATCTTCATGTCAAACAATGGGCTTCACTTTTGGTGACCTTTCGTGACCTTTCCACAAATGCATCGTGCGGTTCCGGATGTGCGCTTTATGGCCTAGGGGGACTTCTGGGGGGCCTACGACTGACCCGTACCACCTATGGGTCTGAAATTCGGCACACGTAAACTAGACGCCTTCAGGAATGACCGTGCCGAGTCTGAAGACTGTGGCCCTTACCAAAGTCCCGCAGTGGCCCTTTGAATTTGCCATGGTAGGCAATGTTAAGTGAATGGAGTCCTTTGACAGGGCATAACTACAGGTAGCAGTGGCCTAGGGAGATGATCCAAAGTGTTCCTGAAACTAGACAGTCTGCTGTACAATCCCCCCAATACATGTTTATTAAAATTGTGCCTCCTTAACTTGATAACACTAGGCTTTTGACCTTGAGTGCATGTTCTGCCTCTGCCTGCCTGGAAGATCTTTGTTGATGATTGACTGTATCATATTACTAACTTAGCAATAACGGAACTGTGTAGTGTGGTTTCTGGTATCATCTGACTAACTTAGCAGTTCAGGTATTGTTATGTGACATTTCTGGTATCATCTTACTAACTTAGCAGGTCAGGTATTGTTATGTCACATTTCTGGTATCATCTTACTAACTTAGCAGTTCAGGTATCGTTATGTCACATTTCTGGTATCATCTCACTAACTTAGCAGTTCAGGTATTGTTATGTGACTTTTCTGGTATCATCTTACTAACTTAGCATATTAGGGATTGTTATGTGACTTTTCTGTTATCATCTTACTAACCTAGTGATTCCGGTACTGTGACGTGACTTTTCTGGTATCATCTCACTAACGTAGCAGTTCAGGTATTGTTATGTCACATTTCTGGTACCATCTTACTAACTTAGCACTGTAGGAATTGTTATGTGACTTTTCTGGTATCATCTTACTAATCTAGCAATTCCGGTACTGTGACGTGACTTTTCTGGTATCATCTTACTAACTTAGCATTCCAGGTATTGCTATGTGACTTTTCTGGTATCATCTTACTAACTTAGCGATTCCGGACTCGTGATGTGTGGTTTCTGGTATCATCTTACTAACTTAGCAGTTCAGGTATTGCTATGTGACGTTTCTGGTATCATCTTACTAACTTAGCACTTTAGGAAGTGTTATGTGACATTTCTGGTATCATCTCACTAACTTAGCAATTCAGGTATTGTGACGTGACATTTCTGGTATCATCTCACTAACTTAGCAATGTCGGAACTGTGATGTGACATTTCTGGTATCATCTCACTAACTTATCAGTTCAGGTATTGTTATGTGTCTTTTCTGGTATCATCTCACTAACTTAGCAGTTCAGGTATCGTTATGTGTCCTTTCTGGTATCATCTCAGTAACTTAGCAGTTCAGGTATTGTTATGTGACATTTCTGGTATCATCTTACTAACGTAGCAGTTCAGGTATTGTTATGTGACTTTTCTGGTATCACCTTACTAACTTAGCGGTTCAGGTATTGATGTGTCACATTTCTGGTATCATCCTACCAACTTAGCACTTCAGGTATTGTGACGTGACTTTTCTGCTATCATCTTACTAACTTAGCAGTTCAGGTATTGTTATGTGACATTTCTGGTATCATCTCACTAACCTAGCAGTTCAGGTATTGTTATGTCACATTTCTGTTATCATCTTACTAACTTAGCAGTTCAGCTATTGTTATGTCACATTTCTGGTATCATCTCACTAACGTAGCAGTTCAGGTATTGTTATGTGACATTTCTGGTATCATCTTACTAACTTAGCAGTTCAGGTATTGCTATGTGACGTTTCTGCTATCATCTTACTAACGTAGCGATTCCGGAATCATGATGTGTGGTTTCTGGTATCATCTTACTAACGTAGCACTTTAGGGATTGCGATGTGACTTTTCTGGTATCATATTACTAACGTAGCAGATTAGCAATTGTTATGTGACTTTTCTGGTATCATCTTACTAACTTAGCAATCCCGGAACTGCGAAGTGACATTTCTGGTATCATCTTACTAATCTAGCGATTCCGGTACTGTGACGTGACATTTCTGTTATCATCTTACTAACTTAGCAATGTTGGAAGTACTAAGTGTTTTCCCGTCTTACTAGGCCTCAAACTAACATTAGGGGGCGTCACGGCCGAACCGTATGACCTACACATCTGACCTTTGGCATGCATTAACTAGATCAGCTCTGGATCAAGTCTGCCAAGTTTTATGAATGTGACCCTTACGAAAGGCCTACAGTGACCTCTTGAATTTGCTATTGTCGGCAATGTTAAGTGAATGGAGACACCACACCTCTCATTAGACAGGCCATAAGTTCAGGTAGCAGTGACCTCGGAAAATGATTAAAAGTGCTCCTGATACTAGACAGTCTGCTCCTAAATGTAATCTATACATGTCCATTAAAATTATGCCTCCTTAATTTGAAACCAACGTATATTTTATCATTAGTGGCTGCACTTTTTTCACTAGGCCTCAAACTAACATGTGGGGGCGTCACGGCTGAGCCGTACGAGCTAGAGGTCTGAAATTCGGCCTGCACAAACTAGGTATACGTATGAATAAGTGTGCCAAGCCTCATGAACGCAGCACTTACCAAAGAGCTATAGTCGGCTGTAGAATTTGCTAAGTTGGGCAATGCAAGTCAATGGGGACATATGAGAGAGTAGGCCGCAAACGAACATGAGGGGCAGTAACGGCCCAGCCGTACGAGCTGCAGGTCTGAAACTCGGTGGAGACATACTAGACGGATGCCTGATGAAGCACGTGCAGCATCATCAGTGCAGACCTGACCAAAAAATTTCTACAATGTTTTTAATATTACAAAACCAACTTTGTTAGTGATATTTCCGGAAACGTGCGTTTTCTGGTTTGACTAACTTAGCAACGGCGGAATTGTGACATGTGTTTTCTGGTATCATATTACTAACTTAGCACTTCAGGTATTGTGACGTGCCTTTTCTGGTATCATCTTACTAACTTAGCACTGTAGGAATTGCGATGTGACTTTTCTGGTATCATATTACTAACTTAGCAATTACGGCATTGTGATGTGTGTTTTCTGGTATCATCATATTAACCTAGCACTTCAGGTGTTGTTATGTGACTTTTCTGGTATCATCTCAATAACATAGCAGTTCAGGTATCGTTATGTGTCTTTTCTGGTATCATCTCACTAACTTAGCAGTTCAGGTATTGTTATGTGACATTTCTGGTATCATCTTACTAACGTAGCAGTTCAGGTATTGTTATGTGACTTTTCTGATATCATCTCACTAACTTAGCAGTTCAGGTATCGTTATGTCACATTTCTGTTATCATCTCACTAACTTAGCAGTTCAGGTATTGTTATGTGACATTTCTGGTATCATCTTACTAACTTAGCGATTCAGGTATTGTTATGTGACTTTTCTGGTACCATCTTACTAACGTAGCAGATTAGGAATTGTTATGTGACTTTTCTGGTATCATCTTACTAACTTAGCAGTTCAGGTATTGTTATGTGACATTTCTGGTATCATCTCACTAACTTAGCGGTTCAGGTATTGTTATGTGACATTTCTGGTATCATCTTACTAACTTAGCAATGTCGGAAGTACTAAGTGTTTTCCCGTCTTACTAGGCCTCAAACTAACATTAGGGGGCGTCACGGCCGAACCGTATGACCTACACGTCTGACCTTTGGCATGCATAAAGTAGATCAGCTCTGGATCAAGTCTGCCAAGTTTTATGAATGTGACCCTTACGAAAGGCCTACAGTGACCTCTTGAATTTGCTATGGTAGGCAAGGCTGTTTAGGCCCGTGTAGGCCTCAAACTAACTTAAGGGGGCATAACTGCACGACCGTAGAAGCTAGGAAGATGGTTCAAAGTGTTCCTGAAAGTAGACGGTCTGTCCTTCAATTACCCCAATACATGTTTATTAAAATTGTGCCTCCTTAATTTGAAAATAGACTGTTTCTTTATCTGCCTAGACGGAAGATCTTTAAGCAGATGATCGACTCCCCCTCTCAGACAACGTCACGGGGGGTCACGGCCAAGCCGTACGAGCTAGAGGTCTGAAATTCGGCACGGCAAAACTAGACACCCGCCGGAACGACCGAGCCGAGTTGCGTGACCGTAGCTCGCACCCGTGTCCCGCAGTTAATTTTTAAATTTCAGTATGTAGGCAATGTTAAGTGAATGGCTGCCTTTGACAGGCCATAACTTCACGTAGCAGTGACCTAGGAAGATGATCCAAGATGTTTCTGAAACTGGACGGCGTACTGTACAATCCTGCCAATACATGTCCATTAAAATTATGCCTCCTCGATTTGCAATTAGCAGGTGAGTGCCATCAGATGTGGCAATGCCGGAACTGCTAGGTGTAATCCCGTTTCCAGAATTGTCACGATGCATTTCTGGGTTATTGATTTTTCAATTAACGTCAATTAGGGAATGGTTCTGCGGAGCAGCGACGAAGGACGACGGGTCAAAGTTCACCGGAAACGACGAGCCCCTCCAGAGAAGGCCATCCATACACCTCTGTTAAAATCATGCCCCCAAGATGCCCGTAGAAGGGGTTTCCCAACATCAAAGAGGACCACTCTGCGCCGTATGAGCGCTCCCCATATTAGAGCCAATTAGCGGATATCTCGGCGGAGGTGCGACGTAGGGGGTCGGGTCGAGGCTCTCCCGACACCGGACGCCGGCGGCGCAAAGTCCCTCCATATATGTCCGTTAGAATTATGCCCCCTACATACGGCAGGAGCACAAGTTGATGATATTTTGCCTCATCTGGGCCAAAAAATGGGGGTAAGGTCCTAGGCCCTCTACCCCATGTCGAAAGGCTGCCGAAGCTCGGAGGGGACGTCATTAGAAAAATGATCATAACTGCAGTTCGCTTAGAGCTAGAGGTCTGAAATTTGGAATACTGACGGAGGAGGGTGGCCTGCATCAGTGACCCGAATTTTGGAGGTCTAGACCACACGGGGCAGGTTTTATTAACCCTTTAGCGTCTGGTGGTCTCACGGCCGGCCCGTTTGAGCTAGGAGAGTGAGATTTGGCACAGTGGAGCCCCACCGAGGTCTATATCACATACTGGAGAATCAGCGGTCTAGACCTCAGCACTAGGCCGCAAAGTACAAAAAGGTACCTGCGGCCTAGGCCGTGCGACCCAGAGGTCTGGATTTTTTACTGCACACACATGGGAGACTGAAGACCACACCTGTAGAGTTTCAAAGGTGTAGACCTCACAGAACTGTTTTTATAGGCCCTCAAAGTCAGTGAGGTCGGCAATGTTAAGTCAATGGAGGCACCCCACCTGTCACTTCTAGGCCCATAACTTCAGCTAGGAGTGGCCTAGGAACACCATTCAAAGTGCTACTAAAACTACAGAGTCTGCCCTTTAATTTCATGTATAGATATCACCTTAATTAGCAGATCTTCATGTCAAACAATGGGCTTTACTTTTGGTGACCTTTCGTGACCTTTCCACAAATGCGTCGTGCGGTTCCGGATATGCGCTTTATGGCCTAGGGGGACTTCTGGGGGGCCTACGACTGACCCGTACCACCTATGGGTCTGAAATTCGGCACACGTAAACTAGACGCCTTCAGGAATGACCGTGCCCAGTCTGAAGACTGTGGCCCTTACCAAAGTCCCGCAGTGGCCCTTTGAATTTGCCGTGGTAGGCAATGTTAAGTGAATGGAGTCCTTTGACAGGGCATAACTACAGGTAGCAGTGGCCTAGGGAGATGATCCAAAGTGTTCCTGAAACTAGACAGTCTGCTGTACAATCCCCCCAATACATGTTTATTAAAATTGTGCCTCCTTAACTTGATAACACTAGGCTTTTGACCTTGAGTGCATGTTCTGCCTCTACCTGCCTGGAAGATCTTTGTTGATGATTGACTGTATCATATTACTAACTTAGCAATTCCGGACCTGTGTTGTGTGGTTTCTGGTATCATCTGACTAACTTAGCAGTTCAGGTATTGTTATGTGACTTTTCTGGTATCATCTTACTAACTTAGCAGTTCAGGTATCATCTTACTAACGTAGCAGTTCAGGTATTGTTATGTGACTTTTCTGGTATCACCTTACTAACTTAGCGGTTCAGGTATTGATGTGTCACATTTCTGGTATCATCCTACTAACTTAGCACTTCAGGTATTGTGACGTGACTTTTCTGCTATCATCTTACTAACTTAGCAGTTCAGGTATTGTTATGTGACATTTCTGGTATCATCTCACTAACCTAGCAGTTCAGGTATTGTTATGTCACATTTCTGGTATCATCTGACTAACGTAGCAGTTCAGGTATTGTTATGTGACATTTCTGGTATCATCTTACTAATCTAGCGATTCCGGAACTGTGACGTGATGTTTCTGGTATCATCTTACTAACGTAGCGATTCCGGAATCATGATGTGTGGTTTCTGGTATCATCTTACTAACGTAGCACTTTAGGGATTGCGATGTGACTTTTCTGGTATCTTATTACTAACGTAGCAGATTAGCAATTATTATGTGACTTTTCTGGTATCATCTTACTAACTTAGCATTCCCGGAACTGCGAAGTGACATTTCTGGTATCATCTTACTAATCTAGCGATTCCGGTACTGTGACGTGACATTTCTGGTATCATCTTACTAACGTAGCAATGTCGGAAGTACTAAGTGTTTTCCCGTCTTACTAGGCCTCAAACTAACATTAGGGGGCGCCACGGCCGACCCGTATGACCTACACATCTGACCTTTGGCACGCATAAAGTAGATCAGCTCTGGATCAAGTCTGCCAAGTTTTATGAATGTGACCCTTACGAAAGGCCTACAGTGACCTCTTGAATTTGCTATTGTCGGCAATGTTAAGTGAATGGAGACACCACACCTCTCATTAGACAGGCCATAAGTTCAGGTAGCAGTGACTTAGGAAAATGATTAAAAGTGTTCCTGATACTAGATAGTCTGCTCCTAAATGTAATCTATACATGTCCATTAAAATTATGCCTCCTTAATTTGAAACCAATGCATATTTTATCATTAGTGGCTGCACTTTTTTCACTAGGCCTCAAACTAACATGTGGGGGCGTCACGGCTGAGCCGTACGAGCTAGAGGTCTGAAATTCGGCCTGCACAAACTAGGTATACGTATGAATAAGTGTGCCAAGCCTCATGAACGCAGCACTTACCAAAGAGCTATAGTGGGCTGTAGAATTTGCTAAGTTGGGCAATGCAAGTCAATGGGGACATATGAGAGAGTAGGCCGCAAACGAACATGAGGGGCAGTAACGGCCCAGCCGTACGAGCTGCAGGTCTGAAACTCGGTGGAGACATACTAGACGGATGCCTGATGAAGCACGTGCAGCATCATCAGTGCAGACCTGACCAAAAAATTTCTACAATGTTTTTAATATTACAAAACCAACTTTGTTAGTGATATTTCCGGAAACGTGCGTTTTCTGGTTTGACTAACTTAGCAACGGCGGAATTGTGACGTGTGTTTTCTGGTATCATATTACTAACTTAGCACTTCAGGTATTGTGACGTGCCTTTTCTGGTATCATCTTACTAACTTAGCACTGTAGGAATTGCGATGTGACTTTTCTGGTATCATATTACTAACTTAGCAATTACGGCATTGTGATGTGTGTTTTCTGGTATCATCATATTAACCTAGCACTTCAGGTGTTGTTATGTGACTTTTCTGGTATCATCTCAATAACGTAGCAGTTCAGGTATTGTTATGTGTCTTTTCTGGTATCATCTCACTAACTTAGCAGTTCAGGTATTGTTATGTGACATTTCTGGTATCATCTTACTAACTTAGCGGTTCAGGTATTGTTATGTCACATTTCTGGTATCATCTCACTAACTTAGCAATGTTGGAACTGTCATGTCACATTTCTGGTATCATCTCACTAACTTAGCCGTACAGGTATTGTTATGTGACATTTCTGGTATCATCTGACTAACTTAGCAGTTCAGGTATTGTTATGTGTCTTTTCCGGTATCATCTCACTAACTTAGCAGTTCAGGTATTGTTATGTGACATTTCTGGTATCATCTAACTGACTGAAGGCCTCAGAGTAACATTAGGGGGCGTCACGGCCGACCCGTATGACCTACACGTCTGACCTTTGGCATGCATAAACTAGATCAACTCAGGAACAAGTGTGCCAAGTTTTATGACCGTGACCCTTACGAAAGGCCCACAGTGACCTCTTGAATTTGCTATGGTAGGCAAGACTGTTTAGGTCCGTGTAGGCCTCGAACTGACTTAAGGGGGCATAACTGCACGACCGTAGAAGCTAGGAAGATGGTTCAAAGTGTTCCTGAAAGTAGACAGTCTGTCCTTCAATTACCCCGATACATGTTTATTAAAATTGTGCCTCCTTAATTTGAAAATAGACTGTTTCTTTATCTGCCTAGACGGAAGATCTTTAAGCAGATGATCGACTCCCCCTCTCAGACAACGTCACGGGGGGTCACGGCCAAGCCGTACGAGCTAGAGGTCTGAAATTCGGCACGACAAAACTAGGTACCCGCAGGAACGACCGTGCCGAGTTCCGTGAGCGTAGCTCGCACCCGTGTCCCACAGTCAATTTTTAAATTTTAGTGCGTAGGCAATGTTAAGCGGATGGCCGGCTTTGACAGGCCATAACTTTACGTAGGAGTGACCTAGGAAGATGATCCAAGATGTTTCTGAAACTGGACGGCGTACTGTACAATCCTGCCAATACATGTCCATTAAAATTATGCCTCCTCGATTTGCAATTAGCAGGTGAGTGCCATCAGATGTGGCAATGCCGGAACTGTTAGGCGTAATCCCGTTTCCAGAATTGTCACGACGCATTTCTGGGTTATTGATTTTTCAATTAACGTCAATTAGGGAATGGTTCTGCGGAGCAGCGACGAAGGACGACGGGTCAAAGTTCGCCGTGAGCTACGAGCCCCTCCAGAGAAGGCCCTCCATATACCTCTGTTAAAATTATGCCCCCAAGATGCCCCTAGAAGGGGTTTCCCAACATCAAAGAGGACGACTCTGCGCCGTATGAGCGCTCCCCATATTAGAGCCAATCAGCGGATATCTCGGCGGAGGTGCGACGTAGGGGGTCGGGTCGAGGCTCTCCCGACACCGGACGTCGGCGGCGCAAAGTCCCTCCATACATGTCCGTTAGAATTATGCCCCCTACATACGGCAGGAGCACAAGTTGATGATATTTTGCCTCATCTGGGCCAAAAAATGGGGGTAAGGTCCTAGGCCCTCTACCCCATGTCGAAAGGCTGCCGAAGCTCGGAGGGGACGTCGTTAGAAAAATGATCATAACTGAAGTTCTGTTAGAGCTATAGGTCTGAAATTTGGAATACTGACGGAGGAGGGTGGCCTGCATCAGTGACCCGAATTTTGGAGGTCTAGACCACACGGGGCAGGTTTTATTAACCCTTTAGCGTCTGGTGGTCTCACGGCCGGCCCGTTTGAGCTAGGAGCGTGAGATGTGGCACAGTGGAGCCCCACGGAGGTCTATATCACATACTGGAGAATCAGCGGTCTAGACCTCAGCACTAGGCTGCAAAGTACAAAAAGGTACCTGCGGCCTAGGCCGTGCGAGCCAGAGGTCTGGATTTTTTACTGCACACACATGGGAGACTGAAGACCACAACTGTAGAGTTTCAAAGGTGTAGACTTCACAGAACAGTTTTTATAGGCCCTCAAAGTCAGTGAGGTCGGCAATGTTAAGTCAATGGAGGCACCCCACCTGTCACTTCTAGGCCCATAACTTCAGCTAGGAGTGGCCTAGGAACACCATTCAAAGTGCTACTAAAACTACAGAGTCTGCCCTTTAATTACATGTATAGATATCACCTTAATTAGCAGATCTTCATGTCAAACAATGGGCTTTACTTTTGGTGACCTTTCGTGACCTTTCCACAAATGCGTCGTGCGGTTCCGGATGTGCGCTTTATGGCCTAGGGGGACTTCTGGGGGGCCTACGACTGATCCGTACGACCTATGGGTCTGAAATTCGGCACAGCTAAACTAGACGCCTTCAGGAATGACCGTGCCGAGTCTGAAGACTGTGGCCCTTACCAAAGTCCCGCAGTGGCCCTTTGAATTTGCCATGGTAGGCAATGTTAAGTGAATGGAGTCCTTTGACAGGGTATAACTACAGGTAGCAGTGGCCTAGGGAGATGATCCAAAGTGTTCCTGAAACTAGACAGTCTGCTGTACAATCCCCCCAGTACATGTTTATTAAAATTGTGCCTCCTTAACTTGATAACACTAGGCTTTTGACCTTGAGTGCATGTTCTGCCTCTGCCTGCCTGGAAGATCTTTGTTGATGATTGACTGTATCATATTACTAACTTAGCAATTCCGGACCTGTGTTGTGTGGTTTCTGGTATCATCTGACTAACCTAGCAGTTCAGGTATTGGTATGTGACATTTCTGGTATCATCTGACTAACTTAGCGGTTCAGGTATTGTTATGTGACATTTCTGGTATCATCTGACTAATTTAGCGGTTCAGGTATTGTTATGTGACATTTCTGGTATCATCTCACTAACTTAGCGGTTCAGATATTGTTATGTGACATTTCTGGTATCATCTGACTAACTTAGCCGTTCAGGTATTGTTATGTGACGTTTCTGGTATCATCTTACTAACTTAGCGGTTCAGGTATTGTTATGTGACATTTCTGGTATCATCTTACTAACGTAGCAGTTCAGGTATTGTTATGTGACTTTTCTGGTATCATCTGACTAACTTAGCAATTCAGGTATTGTGACGTGACTTTTCTGGTGTCATCTTACAAACTTAGCACTTTAGGAATTGCGATGTGACTTGTCTGGTATCATATTACTAACTTAGCAATTACGGCATTGTGATGTGTGTTTTCTGATATCATCTTACTAACTTAGCAGATTAGTAATTGTTATGTGACTTTTCTGGTACCATCTTACTAACTTAGTAGATTGGGAATTGTTATGTGACTTTTCTGGTACCATCTTACTAACTTAGTAGATTCGGAATTGTTATGTGACTTTTCTGGTATCATCTAACAAGCTTAGTGATTTCGGAACCGTGATGTGTGGTTTCTGGTATCATCTTACTAACTTAGCAATGTCGGAAGTACTAAGTGTTTTCCCGTCTTACTAGGCCTCAAACTAACATTAGGGGGCGTCACGGCCGAACCGTGTGACCTACACGTCTGACCTTTGGCATGCATAAACTAGATCAGCTCAGGAACAAGTCTGCCAAGTTTTATGACTGTGACCCTTACGAAAGGCCTACAGTGACCTCTTGAATTTGCTATGGTAGGCAAGGCTGTTTAGGCCCGTGTAGGCCTCTAACTTAAGGGGGCATAACTGCACGACCGTAGAAGCTAGGAAGATGTTTCAAAGTGTTCCTGAAAGTAGACGGTCTGACCTTCAATTCCTCTTATACATGTTTATTAAAATTGTGCCTCCTTAATTTGAAAATAGACTGTTTCTTTATCTGCCTAGACGGAAGATCTTTAAGCAGATGATCGACTCCCCCTCTCAGACAACGTCACGGGGGGTCACGGCCAAGCCGTACGAGCTAGAGGTCTGAAATTCGGCACGACAAAACTAGGTACCCGCAGGAACGACCGTGCCGAGTTCCGTGAGCGTAGCTCGCACCCGTGTCCCACAGTCAATTTTTAAATTTTAGTGCGTAGGCAATGTTAAGCGGATGGCCGGCTTTGACAGGCCATAACTTTACGTAGGAGTGACCTAGGAAGATGATCCAAGATGTTTCTGAAACTGGACGGCGTACTGTACAATCCTGCCAATACATGTCCATTAAAATTATGCCTCCTCGATTTGCAATTAGCAGGTGAGTGCCATCAGATGTGGCAATGCCGGAACTGTTAGGCGTAATCCCGTTTCCAGAATTGTCACGACGCATTTCTGGGTTATTGATTTTTCAATTAACGTCAATTAGGGAATGGTTCTGCGGAGCAGCGACGAAGGACGACGGGTCAAAGTTCGCCGTGAGCTACGAGCCCCTCCAGAGAAGGCCCTCCATATACCTCTGTTAAAATTATGCCCCCAAGATGCCCCTAGAAGGGGTTTCCCAACATCAAAGAGGACGACTCTGCGCCGTATGAGCGCTCCCCATATTAGAGCCAATCAGCGGATATCTCGGCGGAGGTGCGACGTAGGGGGTCGGGTCGAGGCTCTCCCGACACCGGACGTCGGCGGCGCAAAGTCCCTCCATACATGTCCGTTAGAATTATGCCCCCTACATACGGCAGGAGCACAAGTTGATGATATTTTGCCTCATCTGGGCCAAAAAATGGGGGTAAGGTCCTAGGCCCTCTACCCCATGTCGAAAGGCTGCCGAAGCTCGGAGGGGACGTCGTTAGAAAAATGATCATAACTGCAGTTCACTTAGAGCTAGAGGTCTGAAATTTGGAATACTGACGGAGGAGGGTGGCCTGCATCAGTGACCCGAATTTTGGAGGTCTAGACCACACGGGGCAGGTTTTATTAACCCTTTAGCGTCTGGTGGTCTCACGGCCCGCCCGTTTGAGCTAGGAGCGTGAGATTTGGCACAGTGGAGCCCCACCGAGGTCTATATCACATACTGGAGAATCAGCGGTCTAGACCTCAGCACTAGGCTGCAAAGTACAAAAAGGTACCTGCGGCCTAGGCCGTGCGACCCAGAGGTCTGGATTTTTTACTGCACACACATGGGAGACTGAAGACCACACCTCTAGAGTTTCAAAGGTGTAGACCTCACAGAACTGTTTTTATAGGCCCTCAAAGTCAGTGAGGTCGGCAATGTTAAGTCAATGGAGGCACCCCACCTGTCACTTCTAGGCCCATAACTTCAGCTAGGAGTGGCCTAGGAACATCATTCAAAGTGCTACTAAAACTACAGAGTCTGCCCTTTAATTTCATGTATAGATATCACCTTAATTAGCAGATCTTCATGTCAAACAATGGGCTTTACTTTTGGTGACCTTTCGTGACCTTTCCACAAATGCGTCGTGCGGTTCCGGATATGCGCTTTATGGCCTAGGGGGACTTCTGGGGGGCCTACGACTGACCCGTACCACCTATGGGTCTGAAATTCGGCACACGTAAACTAGACGCCTTCAGGAATGACCGTGTCGAGTCTGAAGACTGTGGCCCTTACCAAAGTCCCGCAGTGGCCCTTTGAATTTGCCATGGTAGGCAATGTTAAGTGAATGGAGTCCTTTGACAGGGCATAACTACAGGTAGCAGTGGCCTAGGGAGATGATCCAAAGTGTTCCTGAAACTAGACAGTCTGCTGTACAATCACCACAATACATGTTTATTAAAATTGTGCCTCCTTAACTTGATAACACTAGGCTTTTGACCTTGAGTGCATGTTCTGCCTCTGCCTGCCTGGAAGATCTTTGTTGATGATTGACTGTATCATATTACTAACTTAGCAATAACGGAACTGTGTAGTGTGGTTTCTGGTATCATCTGACTAACTTAGCAGTTCAGGTATTGTTATGTGACATTTCTGGTATCATCTTACTAACTTAGCAGGTCAGGTATTGTTATGTCACATTTCTGGTATCATCTTACTAACTTAGCAGTTCAGGTATCGTTATGTCACATTTCTGGTATCATCTCACTAACTTAGCAGTTCAGGTATCATCTTACTAACTTAGCATATTACGGATTGTTATGTGACTTTTCTGTTATCATCTTACTAACCTAGTGATTCCGGTACTGTGACGTGACTTTTCTTGTATCATCTCACTAACGTAGCAGTTCAGGTATTGTTATGTCACATTTCTGGTACCATCTTACTAACTTAGCACTGTAGGAATTGTTATGTGACTTTTCTGGTATCATCTTACTAATCTAGCAATTCCGGTACTGTGACGTGACTTTTCTGGTATCATCTTACTAACTTAGCATTCCAGGTATTGCTATGTGACTTTTCTGGTATCATCTTACTAACTTAGCGATTCCGGACTCGTGATGTGTGGTTTCTGGTATCATCTTACTAACTTAGCAGTTCAGGTATTGCTATGTGACGTTTCTGGTATCATCTTACTAACTTGGCACTTTAGGAAGTGTTATGTGACATTTCTGGTATCATCTCACTAACTTAGCAATTCAGGTATTGTGACGTGACATTTCTGGTATCATCTCACTAACTTAGCAATGTCGGAACTGTGATGTGACATTTCTGGTATCATCTCACTAACTTAGCAGTTCAGGTATTGTTATGTGTCTTTTCTGGTATCATCTCACTAACTTAGCAGTTCAGGTATTGTTATGTCACATTTCTGGTATCATCTTACTAACTTAGTAGATTAGCAATTGTTATGTGACTTTTCTGGTATCATCTTACTAACTTAGCAATCCCGGAACTGCGAAGTGACATTTCTGGTATCATCTTACTAATCTAGCGATTCCGGTACTGTGACGTGACATTTCTGGTATCATCTTACTAACGTAGCAGTTCAGGTATTGTTATGTGACTTTTCTGGTATCACCTTACTAACTTAGCGGTTCAGGTATTGATGTGTCACATTTCTGGTATCATCCTACTAACTTAGCGCTTCAGGTATTGTGACGTGACTTTTCTGCTATCATCTTACTAACTTAGCAGTTCAGGTATTGTTATGTGACATTTCTGGTATCATCTCACTAACCTAGCAGTTCAGGTATTGTTATGTCACATTTCTGGTATCATCTGACTAACGTAGCAGTTCAGGTATTGTTATGTGACATTTCTGGTATCATCTTACTAATCTAGCGATTCCGGAACTGTGACGTGATGTTTCTGGTATCATCTTACTAACGTAGCGATTCCGGAATCATGATGTGTGGTTTCTGGTATCATCTTACTAACGTAGCACTTTAGGGATTGCGATGTGACTTTTCTGGTATCTTATTACTAACGTAGCAGATTAGCAATTGTTATGTGACTTTTCTGGTATCATCTTACTAACGTAGCAATGTCGGAAGTACTAAGTGTTTTCCCGTCTTACTAGGCCTCAAACTAACATTAGGGGGCGCCACGGCCGACCCGTATGACCTACACATCTGACCTTTGGCACGCATAAAGTAGATCAGCTCTGGATCAAGTCTGCCAAGTTTTATGAATGTGACCCTTACGAAAGGCCTACAGTGACCTCTTGAATTTGCTATTGTCGGCAATGTTAAGTGAATGGAGACACCACACCTCTCATTAGACAGGCCATAAGTTCAGGTAGCAGTGACTTAGGAAAATGATTAAAAGTGTTCCTGATACTAGATAGTCTGCTCCTAAATGTAATCTATACATGTCCATTAAAATTATGCCTCCTTAATTTGAAACCAACGCATATTTTATCATTAGTGGCTGCACTTTTTTCACTAGGCCTCAAACTAACATGTGGGGGCGTCACGGCTGAGCCGTACGAGCTAGGTGTCTGAAATTCGGCCTTCACAAACTAGTTATACGTATGAATAAGTGTGCCTATCCTCATGAACGCAGCACTTACCAAAGAGCTATAGTGGGCCGTAGAATTTGCTAAGTTGGGCAATGCAAGTCAATGGGGACATATGAGCGAGTAGGCCGCAAACGAACATGAGGGGCCGTAACGGCCCAGCCGTACGAGCTGCAGGTCTGAAACTCGGTGGAGACATACTAGACGGATGTCTGATGAAGCACGTGCAGCATCATTAGTGCAGACCTGACCAAAAAATTTCTACAATGTTTTTAATATTACAAAACCAACTTTGTTAGTGATATTTCTGGAAACATGTGTTTTCCGGTTTGACTAACTTAGCAACTTCGAAATTGTGACGTGTGTTTTCTGGTATCGTCTTACTAAGTTAGCAATTCAGGTATTGTTATGTGACTTTTCTGCTATCATCTTACTAACTTAGCGATTCCGTAATTGCGATGTGTGGTTTCTGGTATCATCGTACTAACGTAGCACTAAGTTACAAACCCGGAATTGCGACATGTGTTTTCTGGTATCATCTTACTAACGTAGCAGATTAGGGATTGTTATGTGACTTTTCTGGTATCATCTTACTAACGTAGCACTTTAGGAATTGCGATGGCAACATCTTACTAACCTAGCAGATTAGGAATTGTTATGTGACTTTTCTGGTATCATCTTACTAACTTAGCAAGTCCGGAATTGACGTTTTCTGGTGTCATTTCACTAACTTAGCAACTTCGGAATTGCGACGTGTCCTTTTCACTAACTTAACTTCAGAATTGCGATGTACCTTTTATGGGTTCATTTGATTATTACAAACCGGTAAGACACTATGAATTGTCTAGTGACCAATATGCAAAACAAAGAAGTCAGACACTGATTTAACTTAACAACCTTTTATTACACTTAACAGCATCTTCATTAAATCTAATTTGGATGGACTGGAGCAGTCGGCGCCAATGCATCCTTATGCCTGAAATTTAAACAGACAGCAGACAAACATCAATCACCAGCGACAGCAACCATAACATAAAGTAATAGTAGTTGCAGTAGCACATTCAGTTTTTCAATGTCTTAACTTACTTTTCTATCTTCTTCATATAATAAGAGATATCGCGCAGGTTTAGCTTCACCTCTTTCATTGCAGCTAGCAGATGAGGATAGCCTTTCGTATAATGACGGAGCTGAAAAGTAAGCATTAAATCAGTTTAACCTTTTTAATTTTGAACAACCAATGAAATTACATGAAAGTGTTCTTACAATGTCCTCAGGAATTGGGCGAGTCCACATGTCAAGGCAAATTTCGGTAAGGATGTAATTTAGTTTTTCAACTGCTGCCTTTAATGAATCAGAAGAAACATATCTTTCATAACACCATACACATTGATATATATATATATGCATGTTTGTGCGTGTGTTTGTGTACAATGCCTCACCAGCTTGCATTTTCATAATCTCACAGATATTCTCAAGGTATTGTGTTTAATATATGTTTTTAGTTTTACCTGTGTATCTATCAGTGACAAATTATGATTACTTACTTCACGCTCTTCATTTTTGCAGTTCTGCGCAGACGCATTTTCTTTTCCTTGTTTGTAAATTTTACTGGTTGCCCTTGCCATGATGATGATTATCCTGGAAAAGATTAAAGTTAGGCTTTCCTATCTCATCCATTGCAATATATGACACTACAGAAGACAAGCCACCATAAAGTCTCTTAGCATTCCCGGAATTGCATTATCTAGCTTTCTAGCTTTTAGCTTCATAGCACTGTCAGAATTTCGTTATAGCATTTCCAGAATTGCGTAATCTAGCGTGAAGCTTTATAGCATTTCTGAATTACGTCAAGAACCTTCTAGAAGTTTCTAAGCATTTCCAGGATTCCGTCATCTAGCTTCAAGCTTCATAGCACTGCCGGAGTTTCGTTATAGCATCTCCAGAATTGCGTTATCTAGCGTGAAGTTTCATAGCATTTTTTAATTACAGCAAGAACCTTCTAGAAGTTTCCAAGCATTGGAAAAACATCAATAGACTTGATTGCAAGTCAAATGCAATCACATTAATATGCCGCTTCACGTTTCTGATCTTCATTAGCCTACCAAATGTTTCTCAGTCACCGTATTAGACGGGCACAGCATCTCGCTTACATTTAAACATTTTAGTCTAAGCATTTCACTCACAAATAAACAGTGAGATTGATTAAAACTGCTAAATTCTACTAATTTTTTTTTACATTACTTACCAAATAATGCTTTGAACAATAAAGCTTGCAGCCAGCTTTTTGATGTTGTTGTGAGGTGAAAAAGTACCAAGACTTTTATACTGAACCACCCACTCACGTGACAGATTTTCGCCCAATGAATACCTAAAGTCTATAAATTGATTTACATATTACGAATAAATCATTAACAAAACCATAATTTAATATTGTGACCATCAACTGACCGTGCACTTCCACAATTACACTTAAATTTTTTTTTGTAATATTTCCTGAAATGTTAGTAATGCCCTGTCAGACCTTTGTGGTGATAAAGTTCAAAAATAGTGCAAAATTCACAAAGTGTGAAAATTAGTGACTGACACATTTTGGAATTGCGAAGTGTCTTTCTGGTATCATCTTACCAACTTAGCAACTTTGGAACTGCGACGTACCTCTTATGGGTTCATTAGACTAACGTAGCAATTTTGGAATTGTGATGTGTGGTTTCTGGTATCATCTTACTAACATAGCAGATTATGAATTGTTATGTGACTTTTCTGGTATCATCCTACTAACTTAGCACTTCAGGTATTGTGACGTCACTTTTCTGGTATCATCTTACTAACTTAGCACTGTAGGAATTGCGATGTGACTTTTCTGGTGTCATATTACTAACGTAGCAATTACAGAATTGTGATGTGACTTTTCTGGTATCATCTTACTAACTTAGCACCTTAGGAATTGCGATGTGACTTTTCTGGTATCATCTTACTAACCTGGCAATTCTTGAATTGCGACGTGTCTTCTCTGGTGTCATCTTACTAACTTAGCAACTTCAGAACTGTGACGTGTAATTTTTTCCATGTATAATTAATTAAAATAAATGTAACAAATTACTTTAAAAATAGTTATAATTTTTTTTGTTAAAGGGGACATTTAAACATGCATAAAATATTTCATTTTATAAACTGAGAGCATTCATTGGGGTGAATCTGTGTCAATCAGCACAGTGGGTGGGGCAGTATAAAAGGCTTTGCTCACTCTCAGGCTGCTCAGAACTCTTCAGACTTGCAGCGTGTTACTTTGTGGAACAGCGGATCATCAGGGGAATACAAATCATTTTCCGGAATTGCATTTCTGATCATTTTTGGTAAGTAGTTATTCGGTTTGCTGTGTAGTTTGTGGATATGATGATTTATCTTGAAAAACATGAATATGTTTAATTGTTTAGAAAAAAAATTAAATAGTCTTCCCAACTGCCATAAGATTGTACACTTAATTTATAACTTCAGTCTTTTGACTTTTCTTGCGAATGCACTTTATGTATAGAACTTTATATAATTTCTCTAGTTGAGCTGAACAACTTCTGTACTTATTTTATGTTTATCTTATTTTAATTTCGGAATTGCGAAGTACCTCATGGGTTCATTAGACTAACTTAGTAGTTTTGGAATTGTGATGTGTGGTTTCTGGTATCATCTTACTAACATAGCAGATTAGGAATTGTTATGTGACTTTTCTGGTATCATCCTACTAACTTAGCACTTCAGGTATTGTGACGTCACTTTTCTGGTATCATCTTACTAACTTAGCACTTTAGGAATTGCGATGTGACTTTTCTGGTATCATCTTACTAACCTGGCAATTCTGGAATTGCGACGTGTCTTCTCTGGTGTCATCTTACTAACTTAGCAACTTCAGAACTGTGACGTGTAATTTTTTCCATGTATAATTAATTAAAATAAATGTAACAAATTACTTTAAAAATAATTATAATTTTTTTTTGTTAAAGGGGACATTTAAACATGCATAAAATATTTCATTTTATAAACTGAGAGCATTCATTGGGGCGAATCTGTGTCAATCAGCACAGTGGGTGGGGCAGTATAAAAGGCTTTGCTCACTCTCAGGCTGCTCAGAACTCTTCAGACTTGCAGCGTGTTACTTTGTGGAACAGCGGATCATCAGGGGAATACAAATCATTTTCCGGAATTGCATTTCTGATCATTTTTGGTAAGTAGTTATTCGGTTTGCTGTGTAGTTTGTGGATATGATGATTCATCTTGAAAAACATGAATATGTTTAATTATTTAGAAAAAAAATTAGTCTTCCCTACTGCCATAAGATTGTACACTTAATTTATAACTTCAGTCTTTTGACTTTTCTTGCGAATGCACTTTATGTATAGTTATATAATTTCTCTAGTTGAGCTGAACAACTTCTGTACTTATTTTATGTTTATCTTATTTTAATTTCGGAATTGTGAAGTGTCTTTTCCGGTGTCATCTTACTAACTTAGCAATACAGGAATTGCAATGTGTGTTTCCTGGTGTCATCTTACTGACGTAGCAAATCAGGAATTCTGTTGTGTGTTTTCTAGTATCATTATACAAACTTAGCAATTTTAGAATTGCGATGTATGTTTTCCGGTGTCATCTTACTAACTTAGCAATTCTGGAATCGCGATGTGTCTTTTCTGGTGTATCATACTAACTTAACAACCTTGGAAGTGTGATGTGTGTTTTCTGGTATCATTATACAAACTTAGCAACTTTAGAACTGTGATGTGTGTTTTCTGGTTTCATTCCACTAACCTAGCAATTATGGAATTGCGATGTATGTTTTCCGGTGTCATCTTACTAACTTAGCAATTCTGGAATCGCGATGTGTCTTTTCTGTTGTATCTTACTAACTTAGCAACCTTGGAAGTGTGATGTGTTTTCTGGTATCATTATACAAACCTAGCAATTCAGGAATTGTGATGTGTTTTCTGGTATCATCTTACTAATGTAGCAGCTTTGCAACTGTGTCGTGTGTTTTCTGGTATCATTATAGAAACCTTAGCAACTTTGGAACTGTGATATGTGTTTTACGGTTTCTTTCCTTTTGTCTATATTTATTTACGATAAGGTAAGTATCTATCAATCTATCTATGTAATTGCATTTTTATTTTTTCAAAGGATGCAACATGGTTCGTAAAAGGCTGCCTTGCCCACTGTGTCAAGTGCACTATATGAATGTGACAGTACATTTGAGGGATGTGCATAACATTACAAGCAACGAGGAGCGAAGGCTCCTCGTTTCTTGTAAGACAGGCCGGTATTCTGGTGCAGTGGACTGCCCAATACCTGGTTGTGTTTCGAAAAAGTTGATTCGGCTAGACAAGCACCTAGAAATCATTCATGGCAAGAGTGGTGCCGATCTTAAGACTATGCTTCATGAAGCCAAATGTGCTGCTGCAAAAAAAGCAGTCATGAAGCATAGAGGGGAAAATAATAAGAGAGACAGCGAGATTGAGGAATTGAAGCGCCAAGTCACAGAGCTTCAATCCCGCCTTGATGAATTTGAAGGGGAGAATTTGGACAAATCAGGCCCCAGCCAAGCAACACATAAGCTCTTCTTTATTGGTAAGTATAATAATAAGTATAATATTTATATTATGCAGTTATTTTAAACTTCTGTAGTTGACGGCATTGTTGACAATGCCTAGTATTTTTCTTGTGTATTTTATTTCATAACTATATCTTACAGAAATGTTAAAAGAAATGTTGACTATATACATAATGTAATTCTTTTCAAAACGTCCATTGTTGGGAATTTTAACCTTCTCAAGGCAGGCGTTGCTGATTTGCAACAGTTAAAAACTAACTACCTTATTACCTCACATACATATTTTATTAGTTTTTTTTTACTAAAAAGTACCACTGCAGGTCTTGGTTGTCCTTTAGCAACAAAAACTCAATTTGAGCCTGAAATGGTTAAAGCTTTTAAAATTAGGTTAAACTGGTCACCTTTGTTTTACCTGCATTATGGTCATGTAGTACCGCTGTCACCCGAAGATTGCTATTCACATTATAAATAGCCACATTACAGATGGCTAATTGTGTTCCTTTCTTATAGATAAAATACTTCCAGATTTTCAGGAGTCCCTATTTCGTGTTGGTGCCGACAAGAAAAAAGGTGAAAACAAGAAGCAGGAACTGGGTTACATAAAGAGCTTCATTCAGTTTATGTGGGGCTCTTCATCTGACACAGCACCTGCTCACTTGAAATTCCTGAATGAACCAAGCAAATTAAATGATTGGGTGAAGGTTTTGACAGAAAAATTTAAAGTCACGACCTGCAAAAATTATCTCATTTCCGTTTGCAAGTTTTTTGAATTTCTAATTGAGAGACGGCCAAGCTCTGTACGGCTTGGCCAAAAAATTTTAGAGGGTCTGTTGAGGCATTTAAAAATGCAGAAACATTCCCTAGCAAAAAAGATAGTAGGGCACCGGCAACATGTTAAAGAGCTCAAAACAAGGAAGATGCCTACCAGAAACGACCTGCGTGAGCTAATCACGACACTACGGGGCCGAATTCCAGAATTTCTTGGTAAGAAATGCAAATTGCTGAAATGTGGAAATCTCAACTGCATAATTTCTGGTAGTGGGGGGCTACATTTGCTGAATTAGCTGCCCCCTGCAATGTCACGATGTCACATATTTGTTAAATGCAGAGGATACATTTTGGTGTGCACTGTGTGCTGTGGCTTGTTAACAATGACCACTGATCACTTTTTAAAAAAATGTAGTTGTAATGCATAAGGATTCTTGAAAAAGTCTTGTAAATGCCTTAATATGTTTTGCTCACAGATGAACTATCTGAAGACCCCAGTTGCATAAACACAAGAAACGAGGCAATAGGCGCACTGGCAACGTATATATTTATCTGTACTGGGCACCGTGTGAGTGTGCTCGTAAACCTCACACTAACTGAATTTAATGAGTGCCAGGAGATAGATAATCTATATGTCATCAACGTGAGTACCAAAAAATTGATATTGTACTGATTATTAGATCGTGACACACCAATGTAATGTGCTTTGGGATAGTTAAGTTGTGAATTGACCTGCTTGGTTTTCAATAATGATAATAATAATAATATATCCTTTATTGCCTTGTTCTTTGTAGCGCAAGCTGTCTGCAAAGGGCAGCCACCTTTAGCGGCACCCAGGGAGCCTCCATGCTGAGTAACACATTGTTGCATTCTTAAAGGTGTCCAGCCACAAGACGTCTGGATCATTCGGGAGGGCAAAAATTGCCCTCAACAACAGGGAGTACTTGTGGATGCAGCAGTTTGTGCAAATGAGACGAAGACTATCAGGATACCACCACAATCCAGGGACATTTTTCTTTTCCTCCTCCGGAGAGCCACTAAAAAAGCTCTGCGAGCTTGTGAGAAAAACATGCCTGGATTGTGGGATGTGCAGGGGCTTCAGCGTCACAGAGATTCGCTCTGCCGTTGCGACCTGTGTAAGTCTAAATTTAAAGCAATAGTGATGTGCTTAGTGTATGATAGATTATTAATTTATGACATCTTTTCTGGTTTTGTCTTAACTTAGCAATTCTGGATCTGCAACATGTCTTTTCTGGTTTTGTCTTATTAACTTAGCAATTCCGGATTTGCGACATGTCTTATCTGGTTTTGTCTTATTAACTTAGCGATCCCGGATTTGCGACATGATTTATCTGGCTTTGTCCTAGTTACTTAGCAATTTCTGATTTGATGTTTTTGTTTTCTGGCTTCATCTTGCTAACTTAGCAATTCCGGATTTGCAACATATTTTTCTGGCTTCGTCCTACTAAGTGATTTCTGATTGAAAATTTGTGTTCTGGTTTCATCTTACTAACTTCTCTAGCGCTAGTCATCAGATCATGTATCTTGTCTGCAGGCACAGAGAAACCTACCTGATGACCAGCGCAGACTAGTGGCCCAAATTATGTGTCACAGTCTTACAACAGCAGATAAGTTTTATGTCGCCGAACTGGAAGTGAACGATCTGCAACGGGGTCGTGCTTTTGTGAATGAGGCCTTAGGTATTGGTAAAAGTAAGGCATTGAAAACCAGTACACCTTACAAGAGGCTGAGACCCCAGGTGTTGTCTTCTGATGACGATGACCAGGAGGGGGCAGTTGGTGTTTCGCCAGTCCTACTGCCCAGTCACATTTTGGAGGAAGACCCTGCATGTGAACCTCAGCAAGAAACAGGTAGTTGTCAGCTACAGATTAAAGTACAAATAGTAATCATGACACTAACATAATGTTTCTTTCCAGATAGTATTGTCTACATACCTGTTGATTTTGGGGAAGAAGTGGTTGAGGTGACACAAGAAGAGGGAGAAGGGGAGGAAGATCTAGAGGAAATGGAGAATGATGAGGAGGAAGGTGGTGAAAATGAGGAAGATCTAGAGGAAATGGAGAAAGATGATGAGGAAGGTGGTGAAAATGAGGAAGAAGATCTAGAGGAAATGGAGAAAGATGAGGAAGGTGGTGAAAATGAGGAGGAAGAGAACATTGATTTCAACTTTGTTTTGGACGATGACGAGGAAGAGGAAGATAGCCCAAAGGTAAGTCTCACCAATACCTTGATCTCTGTTGACTGCAGTATCTTACCTATACAAAAATTATAATCTCTGTTAACATTCTTGTGACAGGTTCTCAGTCCACTTCCGAAATATGTTGAGGACATAGATGGAAGGGTGAGGTTTGAAATTTTCTTTTAATAGGTCTGATATATAGAAATCATGTATGTTATTATCAAAGACATGCTGCCTGTGTTATATTTCAGAGATTAAGATGTAGAAGACGGCTTGTATATCCTGAATCACTAAAGGCCATGGTGAGGGAGAAATTTAGCAGTTATTGGAATCAGAAAATTACGACACAAATCGTAAGTATGCTTTGTCACTTTAATTGTTCATACTTATGAACAGTACATAAGAACATAAAAAACGACAGACAAGTGTGGGCTATTCAGCCCGTCAAAGGTTGTTTGGGGATAACTTAACTAATAGCTCACAGTTGACAAAATCTTATCTAGCTCTGATTTAAAGGAACCCATGGTTTTAGCTTGTGCTACACTAACAGGAAGACTATTGCATATAACTTCATGCATCCTGACCAAAACAGTAACATAACCTAATGCTGTTTTTTCAGATAAACAGTACTTTGATGAAAAACACCCAGTTGCTACTATCATGCAAAGTATTACGGTTGACCATTGACAACTTTAGGAGCTTAGTCCAGCTCCTGCAACGGTAATCCACTAACATTTAACATTTAGAAACAATTAGTGCAATTATTACATCATGGTTCTTGTCATTGTTTTTGTTTTTCAGACAAGATGCAATGACCATGAGCGATGATGATTAAGATGTCTCCAGAACTCTTAAGTGGCAGTAGGTGTTTCAATTAAAAAAAAACTTTTGTTTTAAAGTAAAGGTGGCATTATTTTGATTAAGAAACAGATTTGTATTGTTTAAATAAAAACTTTTGTTAAATTTAATAAAACTTGTTATTTTAAAGCAAAGGTGGCATTGTTTTGACCTAGAAAATTGATTTATTAAAATAAGGACTTTTGTACCTAAATTTTAAAAACCTGCATTTCTGTTTAAAGCCAAGCTGCCGTCATTTTGATTTGAGAACAGACATCTTTTGTTTAAATAAAGGCTATTTTTGTTAAATGTACAAAACTGCTATTCCTGTTTAATGTCAAGCTGCCATCATTTTTATTTGAGAACAGATTTCCTTAGTTTAAATAAAGGCTATTTTTCTTAAATGTACAAAACTACTATTTTGTTTAAAGTCAAGCCACCATTATTTTGACTTAATTGCAATGCATTGTTTAAATAAAGGCTTTTGTTGTGTAATTTGTGGTCAAGTTGTCATTTGTTATAGCAAAACTAATGCAAAATCACAAACTTACAAAGCAAATTAATAAATGTGATCTTACTAACTTAGCACTTCAGGTATTGCTATGTGACTTTTCTGGTATCGTTTTACTAACTTACCAATTCCGGAATTGTGATGTGTGGTTTCTGGTATCATCTTAGTAACTTAGCAATTCAGGTATTGCTACATGACTTTTCTGGTATCATATTACTAATTTAGCAATTCAGGTATTGCTATGTGACTTTTCTGGTATCATATTACTAATTTAGCAATTCAGGTATTGCTATGTGTCTTTTCTGGTACCATCTTACTAATTTAGCAGATTAGGAATTGTTATGTGACTTTTCTGGTATCATATTACTAATTTAGCAATTCAGGTATTGCTATGTGACTTTTCTGGTATCATATTACTAATTTAGCAATTCAGGTATTGCTATGTGTCTTTTCTGGTACCATCTTACTAATTTAGCAGATTAGGAATTGTTATGTGACTTTTCTGGTATCATCTTACTAACTTAGCAATTCAGGTATTGCTATGTGACGTTTCTGGTATCATCTTACTAACCTAGCAATCCCGGAACTGTGACGTGACATTTCTGGTATCATCTTACTAATCTAGCAATTCCGGTACTGTGACGTGACTTTTCTGGTATCATCTTACTAACTTAGCAATTCAGGTATTGCTAATAACACTGATGTAATTATGAAACATTAACATGACCAATAAGACATTATCAGTAAGCATTATGGAAAATCAAAAAGTCAGACACTGATGAAACCTAAGTAACTTTTATCAATCACAACTGAAAAAAACATTTTGATGTGTAGGGACTCAAGCAGTTGGCCCGGATGTATCGTCATGCCTGAAATTTAGACAGACAGACAGCAAACATCAATCACCAGTGACAGCAACTATAACAGTAAAGCAATAGTAGTGGCAGTAGCACATTAGCTTTTTCAACATTTTGATGCAGCTTACTTCAGCAAATTCTTCAAAACATAGCTGACATCGAGCAGACTGGCCTTCAACTGTTTCATCGTCCCTAGCAGGAGAGGATCGTCTATCACAAATGGGCTGTTCTGAAAGGTAAGTATTTAATCAGTGTAATGTTTTTAATTTTAAACTACTGAAATTAAATTAAAGTGTTCTTACAGTGTCCTCATCGATTGTATGATTCCAGTCTTCAATATCAGCCAGGATAGATTTCAAACTTTCAGATTCTGTCTTTAATCAATGAAGACAAACATATGTTTAATAACAGCATATGCATTGATTTATATATATATATAGACAAGAACTTTAATCATGTATGTTTTTAGTTTTACCTCTGCATGTATCAATCACAATAAATTGTTACTTACTTCAGCCTCTTCATCTTTACGTTTCGGAGTTGACTCACATTCTTCATCTACTGGTTTGTCAGTTTTACTGGTCCTCTTTGCCATGCTGATGATGATTATCCTGGAAAAGATTAAAGTTAGTCTTTTATATCTCATCAATTGCAATATATGGCACTACAGAATACAAGCCACCACAAAGTCTCTTAGACTGACTCTGACACGCAACCCTTTCCGTAATTGCATTGTCTAGCGTGAAGCGTCATAGCATTGCCGTAATTACGTTATAGCATATCCGTAATTGCATCATCTAGCATGAAGCTTCATAGCATTGCCAGAATTCCGTTATAACATTTCCAGAATTGCATCATTTAGCGTCAAGCTTCATAGCATTGCCGTAATTTCATTGTAGCATTTCTGAATTTGCATTATCTAGCTTCAAGCTTCATAGCATTGCTGCAATTACGTTATATCATTTCTGAAATTACATTATCTAGCATGAAGCTTCATAGAATTTCCGAATTACGTCAAGAACCTTCTAGAAGTTTCTAAGCATTGGAAAAACATCAATAGACTTGATTATAAGTCAAATGCAATAATTTTAAAATCTTCATTAGCCTATCAAACAATTTTCAGTCTATTTGACGGGTGCAGCGGGTTACTAACATTTAAAAACTATAGTCTAACGGTTTCACTATGAGAAACAGTGAGATGGCTTAAAACTTATTGTAGAAGACTAAATGCTACTAAAGAAAGGTTTTACATTACTTACCAAATAATGCTTCTAAAAGTTATGCTTGCCAGATGCACGTCTAAACAGCTTTCCAATGTGTTTGTGAGCTCGTAAAAAATTACCGAGACTTTTATACTGAACCACCGACTCACGTGACCAAAGTCTATGAATATATTTGCATATCATGAATAAAGCATTGACAGATATGTTTCATTACACTAACTTTCCGGCCTTAGCAATTCCGTAATTGCGATGTGTGGTTTCTGTTATCATCTTACTAACGTAGCAATTCTGGTACTGTTATGTGACTTTTCTGGTATCATCTTACTACCTTAGCAATTCAGGTGTTGCTATGTTACTTTTCTGGTACCATCTTACTAACTTAGCACTTTAGGGATTGTTATGTGACTTTTCTGGTATCATCTTACTAACATAGCAGATTAGAAATTGTTATGTGCCTTTTCTGGTATCATCTCACTAACATAGCAATTCAGGTATTGCTATGTTGCTTTTCTGGTACTATCTTACTAACGTAGCAGATTAGGAATTGTTATGTGACTTTTCTGGTATCATCTTACTAACCTAGCAATGTAGGAATTGCTATGTGACTTTTCTGGTATCATCTTACTAACCTAGTAATTCAGGTATTGTTATGTGACTTTTCTGGTATCATCTTACTAACTTAGCAGATTAGGAATTGTTATGTGACTTTTCTGGTATCATCTTACTAATTTAGCAGATTAGGAATTGTTATGTGACTTTTCTGGTATCATTTTACTAACGTAGCAATTCTGGTACTGTTATGAGACTTTTCTGGTATCATCTTACTAACTTAGCAATTCTGGTACTGTTATGTGACTTTTCTGGTATCATCTTACTAACTTAGCAATTCAGATATTGCTATGTGACTTTTCTGGTAGCAGATTAGGAATTGTTATGTGGCTTCTCTGGTATCATCTTACTAACTTAGCAATGCCGTGATTGCACTGTGTGTTTTCTGGCTTCATTAGACTAACTTAGCAATTCCGGTTTTGTGTTATTAACTTAGCAATTCAGGACCTGCGACGTGTCTTTACTGGTTTTGTCTCATTAACTTAGCAATTCAACATTTGGTTTCATTACAGTAACTTAGCAACTTCATAACTATGTCATGTGTTTTCTGTTATCTTAAACATAGCAATTTCTGATTTGTGACATGTTATTAAGCTGTAGGTGCACATTCAGAATTACGAACTGCAAATGCAATTTTTAATTTAACATGACTGATCATTAATGATGCAGTTCAAAATTGTTAATGTGAGGTGTATAATCTAAGATTACAAACCAGTAAGACATTACCACTTGCCTAGTGACCAGTATGAAAAATAAAGTCAGACACTGATGAAACTCAACAACCTTTTATTAAATTTAACATCTTGATTAAATCCGATGTCGAGGGACTTTGGCAGTTGGTGCATCCTCAGGCCTAAAATTTAAACAGACAGCAGAAAAACATCAATTACCAATGACAGCAACTATAACAGTGAAGTAATAGTAGTGACAGTAGCACAATAGCTATTTCAATGTTTTGATGCAGCTTACTTTAGCATCTTCTTCAGAATATCGCTGACTTCAAGCAGGCTGGCCTTCAACAGTTTCATCGCCTCTAGCATGAGAGGATCACCTTTCACAAATGGGCAGATCTGAAAGGTACGTCATTAATCAGTTTCACGTTTTTAATTTTGAGCAACTAATGAAATGAAATTAAATTGCTCTTACAATGTCCTTATCGATATCTCGATTCCAGTCTTCAATATCAGCCAGGATGGACTTCAGATGCAACATTACAGTTGCTGCCTTCAATGAATCAGGATAAACATATGTTTAAAAACAGCATATATATATATGCAATTACATATTTATGTGTGCAATGCCTCACCAGCTTGCCTTTTCATAATCTCGCATATATTCTCAAGGTATTGTGATGGTATGACAAGAACTTTAATAATGTATGCCTTTAGTTTTACCGATATATTTATCTATGACAAAAAATTACTGTTACTTACGTCAGCTTCATCAATTATTTTGCTGTAAGATGACTCAGTTTTTTGATTCTCTGGGTCGTTTGACTTGTCCATCATTCTTGCCATTATGAAGATGATTATCCTGGAAAAGATTAAAGCTAGTCTTTTATATCTCATCAATTGCAATATATGGCACTACAGAATACAAGCCACCACAAAGTCTCTTAGACTGACTCTGATTGACACAACCCTTTCCGTAATTGCATTCTCTAGCGTGAAGCGTCATAGCATTGCCGTAATTACGTTATAGCATTTCCGTAATTGCATCATCTAGCATGAAGCTTCATAGCATTGCCAGAATTCCGTTATAACATTTCCAGAATTGCATCATCTAGCGTCAAGCTTCATAGCATTGCCGTAATTTCATTGTAGCATTTCTGAAATTGCATTATCTAGCTTCAAGCTTCATAGCATTGCTGCAATTACGTTATAGCATTTCCGAAATTACATTATCTAGCATGAAGCTTCATAGAATTTCTGAATTACGTCAAGAACCTTCTAGAAGTTTCTAAGCATTGGAAAAACATCAATAGACTTGATTATAAGTCAAATGCAATAATATGCATAAGTACCTGCACGTTTTGAATCTTCATTAGCCTATCAAACAATTTTCAGTCTATTTGACGGGTGCAGCGGGTTACTAACATTTAAAAATTATAGTCTAACGGTTTCACTATGAGAAACAGTGAGATGGCTTAAAACTTATTGTAGAAGACTAAATGCTACTAAAGAAAGGTTTTACATTACTTACCAAATAATGCTTCTAAAAGTTATGCTTGCCAGATGCACGTCTAAACAGCTTTCCAATGTGTTTGTGAGCTCGGAAAAATTACCGAGACTTTTATACTGAACCACCGACTCACGTGACCAAAGTCTATGAATATATTTGCATATCATGAATAAATCATTGACAGATATGTTTCATTACACTAGCTTTCTGGCCTTAGCAATTCCGGCATTGCGATGTGTGGTTTCTGGTATCATCTTACTGACTTAGCACTGCAGTAATTGTTATGTGACTTCTGGTATCATCTTACTAACCTAGCAGTTCAGGTATTGTTATGTGACATTTCTGGTATCATCTTACTAACATAGCAGTTCAGGTATTGTTATGTGACTTTTCTGGTATCATCTTACTAACTTAGCGATTCCGGGATTGCGATGTGTGGTTTCTGGTATCATCCTACTAACTTAGCACTTCAGGTATTGTGTCGTGACTTTTCTGGTATCATCTTACTAACGTAGCATTTCAGGTATTGCTATGTGACTTTTCTGGTACCATCTTACTAACGTAGCAGTTCAGGTATTGTTATGTGACTTTTCTGGTATCATCTCACTAACATAGCAGTTCAGGTATTGTTATGTCACATTTCTGGTATCATCTTACTAACTTAGCACTGTAGGAATTGTTATGTGACTTTTCTGGTATCATCTCACTAACTTAGCAATTCAGGTATTGCTATGTGACTTTTCTGGTACCATCTTACTAATCTAGCAATTCCGGTACTGTGACGTGACTTTTCTGGTATCATCTTACTAACTTAGCACTTTAGGGATTGCGATGTGGCTTTTCTGGTACCATATTACTAACTTAGCAATTACGGCATTGTGATGTGTGTTTTCTGTTATCATCCTACTAACCTAGCACTTCAGGTATTGTGACGTGACTTTTCTGGTATCATCCTACTAACCTAGCACTTCCGGTACTGTGACGTGACTTTTCTGATATCATATTACTAACCTAGCAGATTAGGAATTGTTATGTGACTTTTCTGATATCATCTTACTAACTTAGCGATTTCGGAACTGTGATGTGTGGTTTCTGGAATCATCTTACTAACTTAGCAATTCAGGTATTGCTATGTGACGTTTCTGGTATCATATTACTAACCTAGCACTTTAGGAATTGCGATGTGTCTTTTCTGTTATCATCTTACTAACTTAGCACTTTAGGAATTGCGATGTGTCTTTTCTGGTATCATATTACTAACCTAGCAATTACGGCATTGTGACATGACGTTTCTGGTATCATCTTACTAACTTAGCAATCCAGGTATTGTTATGTGGCTTTTCTGGTATCATCTTACTAATTTAGCAGATTAGGAATTGTTATGTGACTTTTCTGTTATTATCTTACTAACTTAGCAATCCAGGTATTGTTATGTGGCTTTTCTGGTATCATCTTACTAATTTAGCAGATTAGGAATTGTTATGTGACTTTTCTGTTATCATCTTACTAACTTAGCAATTCAGGTATTGTGACGTGACTTTTCTGGTATCATCTTACTAACTTAGCAATTCAGGTATTGTTATGTGACTTTTCTGGTATCATCTTACTAGCTTAGCAATTCCGGAATTGTGATGTGTGTTTTCTGGTATCATCTTACTAACGTAGCAGTTTAGGTATTGTTATGTGACTTTTCTGGTACCATCTTACTAACGTAGCAGATTCGGAATTGTTATGTGACTTTTGTGGTATCATCTAACAAACTTAGTGATTTTGGAACCGTGATGTGTGGTTTCTGGTATCATCTTACTACCTTAGCAATTCAGGTATTGCTAATAACACTGATGTAATTATGAAACATTAACATGACCAATAAGACATTATCAGTAAGCATTATGGAAAATCAAAAAGTCAGACAATGATGAAACCTAAGTAACTTTTATTAATCACAACTGAAAATAAAACATGTTGATGTGTAGGGACTCAAGCAGTTCGCCCGGATGCATCGTCATGCCTGAAATTTAGACAGACAGACAGCAAACATCAATCACCAGTGACAGCAACCATAACATTAAGTAATAGTAGTGGCAGTAGCACATTAACTTTTTCAATGTCTCGATGCAGCTTACTTTGGAAATGTCTTCAAAATATCGCCGATATCGAGCAGATTGATTTTCAACTGTGTCAGCGCCGCTAGCAGGGGAGGATCTTCTTTCACAAATGGGCAGATCTAAAAGGTAAGTATTTAATCAGTTTCATGTTTTTAATTTTTGAACAACTAATGAAATTAAATGAAAGTATTCTTACAAAGCTCTCATCGATTGCACGGATCCAGGCTTCAGTATCAGCCAGGATGCAGTTCAAGGATTCAAACGCTGCCTTCTTTAAATCAGGACAAACATCTTTATCACTAAGATGATAATAAACATATGCATTGATATAAATATATATTTATTTTGGTTTCTGTGCAATACCTCAACCAACTTGCCTTTTCATAATCTCAGAGATATTCTCAAGGTAATGTGATGTTATGACAAGATATATAATGATATATGTTTTTAGTTTTATCTATGTAATTGTCCATGACAATAAACTGTTGTTACTTACTTTAGCATCTTCATTTATGGGGTTCTGAGCTGACGCACTTTCTTCATTTCCTGGTTTGTCAGTCTTATTGGTTGTCTTTTCCATGATGACAATGATTATCCTGGAAAAGATTAAAGTTAGTCTTTTATATCTCATCAATTGCAATATATGGCACTACAGAATACAAGCCACCGCAAAGTCTCTTAGACTGACTCTGATTGACACACAACCCTTTCCGTAATTGCATTCTCTAGCGTGAAGCGTCATAGCATTGCCGTAATTACGTTATAGCATTTCCGTAATTGCATCATCTAGCATGAAGCTTCATAGCATTGCCAGAATTACGTTATAACATTTCCGGGATTGCATCATCAAGCGTCAAGCTTCATAGCATTGCTGCAATTACGTTATAGCATTTCCGAAATTACATTATCTAGCATGAAGCTTCATAGAATTTCTGAATTACGTCAAGAACCTTCTAGAAGTTTCTAAGCATTGGAAAAACATCAATAGACTTGATTATAAGTCAAATGCAATAATATGCATAAGTACCTGCACGTTTTGAATCTTCATTAGCCTATCAAACAAATTTCAGTCTATTTGACGGGTGCAGCGGGTTACTAACATTTAAAAATTATAGTCTAACGGTTTCACTATGAGAAACAGTGAGATGGCTTAAAACTTATTGTAGAAGACTAAATGCTACTAAAGAAAGGTTTTACATTACTTACCAAATAATGCTTCTAAAAGTTATGCTTGCCAGATGCACGTCTAAACAGCTTTCCAATGTGTTTGTGAGCTCGGAAAAATTACCGAGACTTTTATACTGAACCACCGACTCACGTGACCAAAGTCTATGAATATATTTGCATATCATGAATAAATCATTGACAGATATGTTTCATTGCACTAACTTTCTGGCCTTAGCAATTTCGGAATTGCGATGTGTGGTTTCTGGTATCATCTTACTAACGTAGCAGATTAGGAATTGTTATGTGACTTTTCTGCTATCATCTTACTAACATAGCAGTTCAGGTATTGTTATGTGACATTTCTGGTATTATATTACTAACTTAGCGATTACAGCATTGTTATGTCACATTTCTGGTATCATATTACTAACTTAGCAATGCCAGCATTGTTATGTCACATTTCTGGTATCATCTCACTAACGTAGCAGTTCAGGTACTGTTATGTGACATTTCTGGTATCATCTCACTAACGTAGCAGTTCAGGTATTGTTATGTGACATTTCTGGTATCATCTCACTAACATAGCAGTTCAGGTATTGTTATGTGACATTTCTGGTATGTGACAATTCTGTTATCATATTACTAACCTAGCAATTACGGCATTGTGATGTGTGTTTTCTGGTGTCATCATATTAACCTAGCACTTCAGGTGTTGTTATGTGACTTTTCTGGTATCATCTCAATAACGTAGCAGTTCAGGTATTGTTATGTGACATTTCTGGTATCATCTTACTAACGTAGCACTCCAGGTATTGTTATGTGTCTTTTCTGGTATCATCTCACTAACTTAGCAGTTCAGGTATCGTTATGTGTCCTTTCTGGTATCATCTCAGTAACTTAGCAGTTCAGGTATTGTTATGTGACATTTCTGGTATCATCTTACTAACGTAGCAGTTCAGGTATTGTTATGTGACTTTTCTGGTATCACCTTACTAACTTAGCGGTTCAGGTATTGATGTGTCACATTTCTGGTATCATCCTACCAACTTAGCACTTCAGGTATTGTGACGTGACTTTTCTGCTATCATCTTACTAACTTAGCAGTTCAGGTATTGTTATGTGACATTTCTGGTATCATCTCACTAACCTAGCAGTTCAGGTATTGTTATGTCACATTTCTGTTATCATCTTACTAACTTAGCAGTTCAGCTATTGTTATGTCACATTTCTGGTATCATCTCACTAACGTAGCAGTTCAGGTATTGTTATGTGACATTTCTGGTATCATCTTACTAACTTAGCAGTTCAGGTATTGCTATGTGACGTTTCTGCTATCATCTTACTAACGTAGCGATTCCGGAATCATGATGTGTGGTTTCTGGTATCATCTTACTAACGTAGCACTTTAGGGATTGCGATGTGACTTTTCTGGTATCATATTACTAACGTAGCAGATTAGCAATTGTTATGTGACTTTTCTGGTATCATCTTACTAACTTAGCAATCCCGGAACTGCGAAGTGACATTTCTGGTATCATCTTACTAATCTAGCGATTCCGGTACTGTGACGTGACATTTCTGTTATCATCTTACTAACTTAGCAATGTTGGAAGTACTAAGTGTTTTCCCGTCTTACTAGGCCTCAAACTAACATTAGGGGGCGTCACGGCCGAACCGTATGACCTACACATCTGACCTTTGGCATGCATTAACTAGATCAGCTCTGGATCAAGTCTGCCAAGTTTTATGAATGTGACCCTTACGAAAGGCCTACAGTGACCTCTTGAATTTGCTATTGTCGGCAATGTTAAGTGAATGGAGACACCACACCTCTCATTAGACAGGCCATAAGTTCAGGTAGCAGTGACCTCGGAAAATGATTAAAAGTGCTCCTGATACTAGACAGTCTGCTCCTAAATGTAATCTATACATGTCCATTAAAATTATGCCTCCTTAATTTGAAACCAACGTATATTTTATCATTAGTGGCTGCACTTTTTTCACTAGGCCTCAAACTAACATGTGGGGGCGTCACGGCTGAGCCGTACGAGCTAGAGGTCTGAAATTCGGCCTGCACAAACTAGGTATACGTATGAATAAGTGTGCCAAGCCTCATGAACGCAGCACTTACCAAAGAGCTATAGTCGGCTGTAGAATTTGCTAAGTTGGGCAATGCAAGTCAATGGGGACATATGAGAGAGTAGGCCGCAAACGAACATGAGGGGCAGTAACGGCCCAGCCGTACGAGCTGCAGGTCTGAAACTCGGTGGAGACATACTAGACGGATGCCTGATGAAGCACGTGCAGCATCATCAGTGCAGACCTGACCAAAAAATTTCTACAATGTTTTTAATATTACAAAACCAACTTTGTTAGTGATATTTCCGGAAACGTGCGTTTTCTGGTTTGACTAACTTAGCAACGGCGGAATTGTGACATGTGTTTTCTGGTATCATATTACTAACTTAGCACTTCAGGTATTGTGACGTGCCTTTTCTGGTATCATCTTACTAACTTAGCACTGTAGGAATTGCGATGTGACTTTTCTGGTATCATATTACTAACTTAGCAATTACGGCATTGTGATGTGTGTTTTCTGGTATCATCATATTAACCTAGCACTTCAGGTGTTGTTATGTGACTTTTCTGGTATCATCTCAATAACATAGCAGTTCAGGTATCGTTATGTGTCTTTTCTGGTATCATCTCACTAACTTAGCAGTTCAGGTATTGTTATGTGACATTTCTGGTATCATCTTACTAACGTAGCAGTTCAGGTATTGTTATGTGACTTTTCTGATATCATCTCACTAACTTAGCAGTTCAGGTATCGTTATGTCACATTTCTGTTATCATCTCACTAACTTAGCAGTTCAGGTATTGTTATGTGACATTTCTGGTATCATCTTACTAACTTAGCGATTCAGGTATTGTTATGTGACTTTTCTGGTACCATCTTACTAACGTAGCAGATTAGGAATTGTTATGTGACTTTTCTGGTATCATCTTACTAACTTAGCAGTTCAGGTATTGTTATGTGACATTTCTGGTATCATCTCACTAACTTAGCGGTTCAGGTATTGTTATGTGACATTTCTGGTATCATCTTACTAACTTAGCAATGTCGGAAGTACTAAGTGTTTTCCCGTCTTACTAGGCCTCAAACTAACATTAGGGGGCGTCACGGCCGAACCGTATGACCTACACGTCTGACCTTTGGCATGCATAAAGTAGATCAGCTCTGGATCAAGTCTGCCAAGTTTTATGAATGTGACCCTTACGAAAGGCCTACAGTGACCTCTTGAATTTGCTATGGTAGGCAAGGCTGTTTAGGCCCGTGTAGGCCTCAAACTAACTTAAGGGGGCATAACTGCACGACCGTAGAAGCTAGGAAGATGGTTCAAAGTGTTCCTGAAAGTAGACGGTCTGTCCTTCAATTACCCCAATACATGTTTATTAAAATTGTGCCTCCTTAATTTGAAAATAGACTGTTTCTTTATCTGCCTAGACGGAAGATCTTTAAGCAGATGATCGACTCCCCCTCTCAGACAACGTCACGGGGGGTCACGGCCAAGCCGTACGAGCTAGAGGTCTGAAATTCGGCACGGCAAAACTAGACACCCGCCGGAACGACCGAGCCGAGTTGCGTGACCGTAGCTCGCACCCGTGTCCCGCAGTTAATTTTTAAATTTCAGTATGTAGGCAATGTTAAGTGAATGGCTGCCTTTGACAGGCCATAACTTCACGTAGCAGTGACCTAGGAAGATGATCCAAGATGTTTCTGAAACTGGACGGCGTACTGTACAATCCTGCCAATACATGTCCATTAAAATTATGCCTCCTCGATTTGCAATTAGCAGGTGAGTGCCATCAGATGTGGCAATGCCGGAACTGCTAGGTGTAATCCCGTTTCCAGAATTGTCACGATGCATTTCTGGGTTATTGATTTTTCAATTAACGTCAATTAGGGAATGGTTCTGCGGAGCAGCGACGAAGGACGACGGGTCAAAGTTCACCGGAAACGACGAGCCCCTCCAGAGAAGGCCATCCATACACCTCTGTTAAAATCATGCCCCCAAGATGCCCGTAGAAGGGGTTTCCCAACATCAAAGAGGACCACTCTGCGCCGTATGAGCGCTCCCCATATTAGAGCCAATTAGCGGATATCTCGGCGGAGGTGCGACGTAGGGGGTCGGGTCGAGGCTCTCCCGACACCGGACGCCGGCGGCGCAAAGTCCCTCCATATATGTCCGTTAGAATTATGCCCCCTACATACGGCAGGAGCACAAGTTGATGATATTTTGCCTCATCTGGGCCAAAAAATGGGGGTAAGGTCCTAGGCCCTCTACCCCATGTCGAAAGGCTGCCGAAGCTCGGAGGGGACGTCATTAGAAAAATGATCATAACTGCAGTTCGCTTAGAGCTAGAGGTCTGAAATTTGGAATACTGACGGAGGAGGGTGGCCTGCATCAGTGACCCGAATTTTGGAGGTCTAGACCACACGGGGCAGGTTTTATTAACCCTTTAGCGTCTGGTGGTCTCACGGCCGGCCCGTTTGAGCTAGGAGAGTGAGATTTGGCACAGTGGAGCCCCACCGAGGTCTATATCACATACTGGAGAATCAGCGGTCTAGACCTCAGCACTAGGCCGCAAAGTACAAAAAGGTACCTGCGGCCTAGGCCGTGCGACCCAGAGGTCTGGATTTTTTACTGCACACACATGGGAGACTGAAGACCACACCTGTAGAGTTTCAAAGGTGTAGACCTCACAGAACTGTTTTTATAGGCCCTCAAAGTCAGTGAGGTCGGCAATGTTAAGTCAATGGAGGCACCCCACCTGTCACTTCTAGGCCCATAACTTCAGCTAGGAGTGGCCTAGGAACACCATTCAAAGTGCTACTAAAACTACAGAGTCTGCCCTTTAATTTCATGTATAGATATCACCTTAATTAGCAGATCTTCATGTCAAACAATGGGCTTCACTTTTGGTGACCTTTCGTGACCTTTCCACAAATGCGTCGTGCGGTTCCGGATGTGCGCTTTATGGCCTAGGGGGACTTCTGGGGGGCCTACGACTGACCCGTACCACCTATGGGTCTGAAATTCGGCACACGTAAACTAGACGCCTTCAGGAATGACCGTGCCGAGTCTGAAGACTGTGGCCCTTACCAAAGTCCCGCAGTGGCCCTTTGAATTTGCCATGGTAGGCAATGTTAAGTGAATGGAGTCCTTTGACAGGGCATAACTACAGGTAGCAGTGGCCTAGGGAGATGATCCAAAGTGTTCCTGAAACTAGACAGTCTGCTGTACAATCCCCCCAATACATGTTTATTAAAATTGTGCCTCCTTAACTTGATAACACTAGGCTTTTGACCTTGAGTGCATGTTCTGCCTCTGCCTGCCTGGAAGATCTTTGTTGATGATTGACTGTATCATATTACTAACTTAGCAATAACGGAACTGTGTAGTGTGGTTTCTGGTATCATCTGACTAACTTAGCAGTTCAGGTATTGTTATGTGACATTTCTGGTATCATCTTACTAACTTAGCAGGTCAGGTATTGTTATGTCACATTTCTGGTATCATCTTACTAACTTAGCAGTTCAGGTATCGTTATGTCACATTTCTGGTATCATCTCACTAACTTAGCAGTTCAGGTATTGTTATGTGACTTTTCTGGTATCATCTTACTAACTTAGCATATTAGGGATTGTTATGTGACTTTTCTGTTATCATCTTACTAACCTAGTGATTCCGGTACTGTGACGTGACTTTTCTGGTATCATCTCACTAACGTAGCAGTTCAGGTATTGTTATGTCACATTTCTGGTACCATCTTACTAACTTAGCACTGTAGGAATTGTTATGTGACTTTTCTGGTATCATCTTACTAATCTAGCAATTCCGGTACTGTGACGTGACTTTTCTGGTATCATCTTACTAACTTAGCATTCCAGGTATTGCTATGTGACTTTTCTGGTATCATCTTACTAACTTAGCGATTCCGGACTCGTGATGTGTGGTTTCTGGTATCATCTTACTAACTTAGCAGTTCAGGTATTGCTATGTGACGTTTCTGGTATCATCTTACTAACTTAGCACTTTAGGAAGTGTTATGTGACATTTCTGGTATCATCTCACTAACTTAGCAATTCAGGTATTGTGACGTGACATTTCTGGTATCATCTCACTAACTTAGCAATGTCGGAACTGTGATGTGACATTTCTGGTATCATCTCACTAACTTATCAGTTCAGGTATTGTTATGTGTCTTTTCTGGTATCATCTCACTAACTTAGCAGTTCAGGTATCGTTATGTGTCCTTTCTGGTATCATCTCAGTAACTTAGCAGTTCAGGTATTGTTATGTGACATTTCTGGTATCATCTTACTAACGTAGCAGTTCAGGTATTGTTATGTGACTTTTCTGGTATCACCTTACTAACTTAGCGGTTCAGGTATTGATGTGTCACATTTCTGGTATCATCCTACCAACTTAGCACTTCAGGTATTGTGACGTGACTTTTCTGCTATCATCTTACTAACTTAGCAGTTCAGGTATTGTTATGTGACATTTCTGGTATCATCTCACTAACCTAGCAGTTCAGGTATTGTTATGTCACATTTCTGTTATCATCTTACTAACTTAGCAGTTCAGCTATTGTTATGTCACATTTCTGGTATCATCTCACTAACGTAGCAGTTCAGGTATTGTTATGTGACATTTCTGGTATCATCTTACTAACTTAGCAGTTCAGGTATTGCTATGTGACGTTTCTGCTATCATCTTACTAACGTAGCGATTCCGGAATCATGATGTGTGGTTTCTGGTATCATCTTACTAACGTAGCACTTTAGGGATTGCGATGTGACTTTTCTGGTATCATATTACTAACGTAGCAGATTAGCAATTGTTATGTGACTTTTCTGGTATCATCTTACTAACTTAGCAATCCCGGAACTGCGAAGTGACATTTCTGGTATCATCTTACTAATCTAGCGATTCCGGTACTGTGACGTGACATTTCTGTTATCATCTTACTAACTTAGCAATGTTGGAAGTACTAAGTGTTTTCCCGTCTTACTAGGCCTCAAACTAACATTAGGGGGCGTCACGGCCGAACCGTATGACCTACACATCTGACCTTTGGCATGCATTAACTAGATCAGCTCTGGATCAAGTCTGCCAAGTTTTATGAATGTGACCCTTACGAAAGGCCTACAGTGACCTCTTGAATTTGCTATGGTAGGCAAGGCTGTTTAGGCCCGTGTAGGCCTCAAACTAACTTAAGGGGGCATAACTGCACGGCCGTAGAAGCTAGGAAGATGGTTCAAAGTGTTCCTGAAACTAGACGGTCTGCCCTTCAATTGCCCCTATACATGTTTGTTAAAATTGTGCCTCCTTAATTTGAAAATAGACTGTTTCTTTATCTGCCTAGACGGAAGATCTTTAAGCAGATGATCGACTCCCCCTCTCAGACAACGTCACGGGGGGTCACGGCCAAGCCGTACGAGCTAGAGGTCTGAAATTCGGCACGGCAAAACTAGACACCCGCCGGAACGACCGAGCCGAGTTGCGTGACCGTAGCTCGCACCCGTGTCCCGCAGTTAATTTTTAAATTTCAGTATGTAGGCAATGTTAAGTGAATGGCTGCCTTTGACAGGCCATAACTTCACGTAGCAGTGACCTAGGAAGATGATCCAAGATGTTTCTGAAACTGGACGGCGTACTGTACAATCCTGCCAATACATGTCCATTAAAATTATGCCTCCTCGATTTGCAATTAGCAGGTGAGTGCCATCAGATGTGGCAATGCCGGAACTGCTAGGTGTAATCCCGTTTCCAGAATTGTCACGATGCATTTCTGGGTTATTGATTTTTCAATTAACGTCAATTAGGGAATGGTTCTGCGGAGCAGCGACGAAGGACGACGGGTCAAAGTTCACCGGAAACGACGAGCCCCTCCAGAGAAGGCCATCCATACACCTCTGTTAAAATCATGCCCCCAAGATGCCCGTAGAAGGGGTTTCCCAACATCAAAGAGGACCACTCTGCGCCGTATGAGCGCTCCCCATATTAGAGCCAATTAGCGGATATCTCGGCGGAGGTGCGACGTAGGGGGTCGGGTCGAGGCTCTCCCGACACCGGACGCCGGCGGCGCAAAGTCCCTCCATATATGTCCGTTAGAATTATGCCCCCTACATACGGCAGGAGCACAAGTTGATGATATTTTGCCTCATCTGGGCCAAAAAATGGGGGTAAGGTCCTAGGCCCTCTACCCCATGTCGAAAGGCTGCCGAAGCTCGGAGGGGACGTCATTAGAAAAATGATCATAACTGCAGTTCGCTTAGAGCTAGAGGTCTGAAATTTGGAATACTGACGGAGGAGGGTGGCCTGCATCAGTGACCCGAATTTTGGAGGTCTAGACCACACGGGGCAGGTTTTATTAACCCTTTAGCGTCTGGTGGTCTCACGGCCGGCCCGTTTGAGCTAGGAGAGTGAGATTTGGCACAGTGGAGCCCCACCGAGGTCTATATCACATACTGGAGAATCAGCGGTCTAGACCTCAGCACTAGGCCGCAAAGTACAAAAAGGTACCTGCGGCCTAGGCCGTGCGACCCAGAGGTCTGGATTTTTTACTGCACACACATGGGAGACTGAAGACCACACCTGTAGAGTTTCAAAGGTGTAGACCTCACAGAACTGTTTTTATAGGCCCTCAAAGTCAGTGAGGTCGGCAATGTTAAGTCAATGGAGGCACCCCACCTGTCACTTCTAGGCCCATAACTTCAGCTAGGAGTGGCCTAGGAACACCATTCAAAGTGCTACTAAAACTACAGAGTCTGCCCTTTAATTTCATGTATAGATATCACCTTAATTAGCAGATCTTCATGTCAAACAATGGGCTTTACTTTTGGTGACCTTTCGTGACCTTTCCACAAATGCGTCGTGCGGTTCCGGATATGCGCTTTATGGCCTAGGGGGACTTCTGGGGGGCCTACGACTGACCCGTACCACCTATGGGTCTGAAATTCGGCACACGTAAACTAGACGCCTTCAGGAATGACCGTGCCCAGTCTGAAGACTGTGGCCCTTACCAAAGTCCTGCAGTGGCCCTTTGAATTTGCCATGGTAGGCAATGTTAAGTGAATGGAGTCCTTTGACAGGGTATAACTACAGGTAGCAGTGGCCTAGGGAGATGATCCAAAGTGTTCCTGAAACTAGACAGTCTGCTCTACAATCCCCCCAGTACATGTTTATTAAAATTGTGCCTCCTTAACTTGATAACACTAGGCTTTTGACCTTGAGTGTATGTTCTGCCTCTGCCTGCCTGGAAGATCTTTGTTGATGATTGACTGTATGATATTACTAACTTAGCAATTCCAGAACTGTGTTGTGTGGTTTCTGGTATCATCTGACTAACTTAGCAGGTCAGGTATTGTTATGTGTCTTCTCTGGTATCATCTCACTAACTTAGCAGTTCAGGTATCGTTATGTGTCCTTTCTGGTATCATCTCAGTAACTTAGCAGTTCAGGTATTGTTATGTGACATTTCTGGTATCATCTCAGTAACTTAGCAGTTCAGGTATTGTTATGTGACATTTCTGGTATTATATTACTAACTTAGCGATTACAGCATTGTTATGTCACATTTCTGGTATCATATTACTAACTTAGCAATGCCAGCATTGTTATGTCACATTTCTGGTATCATCTCACTAACTTAGCAGTTCAGGTACTGTTATGTCACATTTCTGGTACCATCTTACTAACTTAGCACTGTAGTAATTGTTATGTGACTTTTCTGGTATCATCTTACTAACTTAGCACTTTAGGCATTGTGATGTGACTTTTCTGGTATCATATTACTAACTTAGCAGATTAGGAATTGTTATGTCAGTTTTCTGGTATCATCCTACTAACTTAGCGATTTTGGAACTGTGATGTGTGGTTTCTGGTATCATCTTACTAACCTAGCAGTTCAGGTATTGTTATGTGACATTTCTGGTATCACCTTACTAACTTAGCAGTTCAGGTATTGTTATGTGACATTTCTGGTATCATCTCACTAACGTAGCAGTTCAGGTATTGTTATGTGACATTTCTGGTATCATCTCACTAACGTAGCAGTTCAGGTATTGTTATGTGACATTTCTGGTATCACCTTACTAACTTAGCAGTTCAGGTATTGTTATGTGACATTTCTGGTATCATCTCACTAACGTAGCAGGTCAGGTATTGTTATGTGACATTTCTGGTATCACCTTACTAACTTAGCAGTTCAGGTATTGTTATGTGACATTTCTGGTATCATCTCACTAACGTAGCAGTTCAGGTATTGTTATGTGACATTTCTGGTATCATCTCACTAATGTAGCAGTTCAGGTATTGTTATGTGACATTTCTGGTATCATCTTACTAACTTAGCAGTTCAGGTATTGCTATGTGACGTTTCTGGTATCATCCTACTAACGTAGCGATTCCGGAATCATGATGTGTGGTTTCTGGTATCATCTTACTAACGTAGCACTTTAGGGATTGCGATGTGACTTTTCTGGTATCATATTACTAACGTAGCAGATTAGCAATTGTTATGTGACTTTTCTGGTATCATCTTACTAACTTAGCAATCCCGGAACTGCGAAGTGACATTTCTGGTATCATCTTACTAATCTAGCGATTCCGGTACTGTGACGTGATGTTTCTGGTATCATCTTACTAACTTAGCAATGTCGGAAGTACTAAGTGTTTTCCCGTCTTACTAGGCCTCAAACTAACATTAGGGGGCGTCACGGCCGAACCGTATGACCTACACATCTGACCTTTGGCATGCATAAACTAGATCAGCTCTGGATCAAGTCTGCCAAGTTTTATGAATGTGACCCTTACGAAAGGCCTACAGTGACCTCTTGAATTTGCTATTGTCGGCAATGTTAAGTGAATGGAGACTCCACACCTTTCATTAGACAGGCCATAAGTTCAGGTAGCAGTGACTTAGGAAAATGATTAAAAGTGTTCCTGATACTAGATAGTCTGCTCCTAAATGTAATCTATACATGTCCATTAAAATTATGCCTCCTTAATTTGAAACCAACGCATATTTTATCATTAGTGGCTGCACTTTTTTCACTAGGCCTCAAACTAACATGTGGGGGCGTCACGGCTGAGCCGTACGAGCTAGAGGTCTGAAATTCGGCCTGCACAAACTAGGTATACGTATGAATAAGTGTGCCAAGCCTCATGAACGCAGCACTTACCAAAGAGCTATAGTGGGCTGTAGAATTTGCTAAGTTGGGCAATGCAAGTCAATGGGGACATATGAGAGAGTAGGCCGCAAACGAACATGAGGGGCAGTAACGGCCCAGCCGTACGAGCTGCAGGTCTGAAACTCGGTGGAGACATACTAGACGGATGCCTGATGAAGCACGTGCAGCATCATCAGTGCAGACCTGACCAAAAAATTTCTACAATGTTTTTAATATTACAAAACCAACTTTGTTAGTGATATTTCAGGAAACGTGCGTTTTCCGGTTTGACTAACTTAGCAACGTCGGAATTGTGACGTGTGTTTTCTGGTATCATCTTACTAACTTATCAATTACGGCATTGTGACGTGACTTTTCTGGTATCATCTTACTAACTTAGCAATCCCGGAACTGCGGCGTGACATTTCTGGTATCATCTTACTAATCTAGCAATTCCAGTATTGTGACGTGACTTTTCTGGTATCATCTTACTAACTTAGCACTTTAGTAATTGCGATGTGACAATTCTGTTATCATATTACTAACTTAGCAATTACGGCATTGTGATGTGTGTTTTCTGGTATCATCATATTAACCTAGCACTTCAGGTGTTGTTATGTGGCTTTTCTGGTATCATCTCAATAACGTAGCAGTTCAGGTATTGTTATGTGACTTTTCTGGTATCATCTCACTAACTTAGCAGGTCAGGTATTGTTATGTGACATTTCTGGTATCATCTTACTAACTTAGCAATCCCGGAACTGCGAAGTGACATTTCTGGTATCATCTTACTAATCTAGCGATTCCGGTACTGTGACGTGATGTTTCTGGTATCATCTTACTAACTTAGCAATGTCGGAAGTACTAAGTGTTTTCCCGTCTTACTAGGCCTCAAACTAACATTAGGGGGCGTCACGGCCGAACCGTATGACCTACACATCTGACCTTTGGCATGCATAAAGTAGATCAGCTCTGGATCAAGTCTGCCAAGTTTTATGAATGTGACCCTTACGAAAGGCCTACAGTGACCTCTTGAATTTGCTATGGTAGGCAAGGCTGTTTAGGCCCGTGTAGGCCTCAAACTAACTTAAGGGGGCATAACTGCACGACCGTAGAAGCTAGGAAGATGGTTCAAAGTGTTCCTGAAAGTAGACGGTCTGTCCTTCAATTACCCCAATACATGTTTATTAAAATTGTGCCTCCTTAATTTGAAAATAGACTGTTTCTTTATCTGCCTAGACGGAAGATCTTTAAGCAGATGATCGACTCCCCCTCTCAGACAACGTCACGGGGGGTCACGGCCAAGCCGTACGAGCTAGAGGTCTGAAATTCGGCACGGCAAAACTAGACACCCGCCGGAACGACCGAGCCGAGTTGCGTGACCGTAGCTCGCACCCGTGTCCCGCAGTTAATTTTTAAATTTCAGTATGTAGGCAATGTTAAGTGAATGGCTGCCTTTGACAGGCCATAACTTCACGTAGCAGTGACCTAGGAAGATGATCCAAGATGTTTCTGAAACTGGACGGCGTACTGTACAATCCTGCCAATACATGTCCATTAAAATTATGCCTCCTCGATTTGCAATTAGCAGGTGAGTGCCATCAGATGTGGCAATGCCGGAACTGCTAGGTGTAATCCCGTTTCCAGAATTGTCACGATGCATTTCTGGGTTATTGATTTTTCAATTAACGTCAATTAGGGAATGGTTCTGCGGAGCAGCGACGAAGGACGACGGGTCAAAGTTCACCGGAAACGACGAGCCCCTCCAGAGAAGGCCATCCATACACCTCTGTTAAAATCATGCCCCCAAGATGCCCGTAGAAGGGGTTTCCCAACATCAAAGAGGACCACTCTGCGCCGTATGAGCGCTCCCCATATTAGAGCCAATTAGCGGATATCTCGGCGGAGGTGCGACGTAGGGGGTCGGGTCGAGGCTCTCCCGACACCGGACGCCGGCGGCGCAAAGTCCCTCCATATATGTCCGTTAGAATTATGCCCCCTACATACGGCAGGAGCACAAGTTGATGATATTTTGCCTCATCTGGGCCAAAAAATGGGGGTAAGGTCCTAGGCCCTCTACCCCATGTCGAAAGGCTGCCGAAGCTCGGAGGGGACGTCATTAGAAAAATGATCATAACTGCAGTTCGCTTAGAGCTAGAGGTCTGAAATTTGGAATACTGACGGAGGAGGGTGGCCTGCATCAGTGACCCGAATTTTGGAGGTCTAGACCACACGGGGCAGGTTTTATTAACCCTTTAGCGTCTGGTGGTCTCACGGCCGGCCCGTTTGAGCTAGGAGAGTGAGATTTGGCACAGTGGAGCCCCACCGAGGTCTATATCACATACTGGAGAATCAGCGGTCTAGACCTCAGCACTAGGCCGCAAAGTACAAAAAGGTACCTGCGGCCTAGGCCGTGCGACCCAGAGGTCTGGATTTTTTACTGCACACACATGGGAGACTGAAGACCACACCTGTAGAGTTTCAAAGGTGTAGACCTCACAGAACTGTTTTTATAGGCCCTCAAAGTCAGTGAGGTCGGCAATGTTAAGTCAATGGAGGCACCCCACCTGTCACTTCTAGGCCCATAACTTCAGCTAGGAGTGGCCTAGGAACACCATTCAAAGTGCTACTAAAACTACAGAGTCTGCCCTTTAATTTCATGTATAGATATCACCTTAATTAGCAGATCTTCATGTCAAACAATGGGCTTCACTTTTGGTGACCTTTCGTGACCTTTCCACAAATGCATCGTGCGGTTCCGGATGTGCGCTTTATGGCCTAGGGGGACTTCTGGGGGGCCTACGACTGACCCGTACCACCTATGGGTCTGAAATTCGGCACACGTAAACTAGACGCCTTCAGGAATGACCGTGCCGAGTCTGAAGACTGTGGCCCTTACCAAAGTCCCGCAGTGGCCCTTTGAATTTGCCATGGTAGGCAATGTTAAGTGAATGGAGTCCTTTGACAGGGCATAACTACAGGTAGCAGTGGCCTAGGGAGATGATCCAAAGTGTTCCTGAAACTAGACAGTCTGCTGTACAATCCCCCCAATACATGTTTATTAAAATTGTGCCTCCTTAACTTGATAACACTAGGCTTTTGACCTTGAGTGCATGTTCTGCCTCTGCCTGCCTGGAAGATCTTTGTTGATGATTGACTGTATCATATTACTAACTTAGCAATAACGGAACTGTGTAGTGTGGTTTCTGGTATCATCTGACTAACTTAGCAGTTCAGGTATTGTTATGTGACATTTCTGGTATCATCTTACTAACTTAGCAGGTCAGGTATTGTTATGTCACATTTCTGGTATCATCTTACTAACTTAGCAGTTCAGGTATCGTTATGTCACATTTCTGGTATCATCTCACTAACTTAGCAGTTCAGGTATTGTTATGTGACTTTTCTGGTATCATCTTACTAACTTAGCATATTAGGGATTGTTATGTGACTTTTCTGTTATCATCTTACTAACCTAGTGATTCCGGTACTGTGACGTGACTTTTCTGGTATCATCTCACTAACGTAGCAGTTCAGGTATTGTTATGTCACATTTCTGGTACCATCTTACTAACTTAGCACTGTAGGAATTGTTATGTGACTTTTCTGGTATCATCTTACTAATCTAGCAATTCCGGTACTGTGACGTGACTTTTCTGGTATCATCTTACTAACTTAGCATTCCAGGTATTGCTATGTGACTTTTCTGGTATCATCTTACTAACTTAGCGATTCCGGACTCGTGATGTGTGGTTTCTGGTATCATCTTACTAACTTAGCAGTTCAGGTATTGCTATGTGACGTTTCTGGTATCATCTTACTAACTTAGCACTTTAGGAAGTGTTATGTGACATTTCTGGTATCATCTCACTAACTTAGCAATTCAGGTATTGTGACGTGACATTTCTGGTATCATCTCACTAACTTAGCAATGTCGGAACTGTGATGTGACATTTCTGGTATCATCTCACTAACTTATCAGTTCAGGTATTGTTATGTGTCTTTTCTGGTATCATCTCACTAACTTAGCAGTTCAGGTATCGTTATGTGTCCTTTCTGGTATCATCTCAGTAACTTAGCAGTTCAGGTATTGTTATGTGACATTTCTGGTATCATCTTACTAACGTAGCAGTTCAGGTATTGTTATGTGACTTTTCTGGTATCACCTTACTAACTTAGCGGTTCAGGTATTGATGTGTCACATTTCTGGTATCATCCTACCAACTTAGCACTTCAGGTATTGTGACGTGACTTTTCTGCTATCATCTTACTAACTTAGCAGTTCAGGTATTGTTATGTGACATTTCTGGTATCATCTCACTAACCTAGCAGTTCAGGTATTGTTATGTCACATTTCTGTTATCATCTTACTAACTTAGCAGTTCAGCTATTGTTATGTCACATTTCTGGTATCATCTCACTAACGTAGCAGTTCAGGTATTGTTATGTGACATTTCTGGTATCATCTTACTAACTTAGCAGTTCAGGTATTGCTATGTGACGTTTCTGCTATCATCTTACTAACGTAGCGATTCCGGAATCATGATGTGTGGTTTCTGGTATCATCTTACTAACGTAGCACTTTAGGGATTGCGATGTGACTTTTCTGGTATCATATTACTAACGTAGCAGATTAGCAATTGTTATGTGACTTTTCTGGTATCATCTTACTAACTTAGCAATCCCGGAACTGCGAAGTGACATTTCTGGTATCATCTTACTAATCTAGCGATTCCGGTACTGTGACGTGACATTTCTGTTATCATCTTACTAACTTAGCAATGTTGGAAGTACTAAGTGTTTTCCCGTCTTACTAGGCCTCAAACTAACATTAGGGGGCGTCACGGCCGAACCGTATGACCTACACATCTGACCTTTGGCATGCATTAACTAGATCAGCTCTGGATCAAGTCTGCCAAGTTTTATGAATGTGACCCTTACGAAAGGCCTACAGTGACCTCTTGAATTTGCTATGGTAGGCAAGGCTGTTTAGGCCCGTGTAGGCCTCAAACTAACTTAAGGGGGCATAACTGCACGACCGTAGAAGCTAGGAAGATGGTTCAAAGTGTTCCTGAAAGTAGACGGTCTGTCCTTCAATTACCCCAATACATGTTTATTAAAATTGTGCCTCCTTAATTTGAAAATAGACTGTTTCTTTATCTGCCTAGACGGAAGATCTTTAAGCAGATGATCGACTCCCCCTCTCAGACAACGTCACGGGGGGTCACGGCCAAGCCGTACGAGCTAGAGGTCTGAAATTCGGCACGGCAAAACTAGACACCCGCCGGAACGACCGAGCCGAGTTGCGTGACCGTAGCTCGCACCCGTGTCCCGCAGTTAATTTTTAAATTTCAGTATGTAGGCAATGTTAAGTGAATGGCTGCCTTTGACAGGCCATAACTTCACGTAGCAGTGACCTAGGAAGATGATCCAAGATGTTTCTGAAACTGGACGGCGTACTGTACAATCCTGCCAATACATGTCCATTAAAATTATGCCTCCTCGATTTGCAATTAGCAGGTGAGTGCCATCAGATGTGGCAATGCCGGAACTGCTAGGTGTAATCCCGTTTCCAGAATTGTCACGATGCATTTCTGGGTTATTGATTTTTCAATTAACGTCAATTAGGGAATGGTTCTGCGGAGCAGCGACGAAGGACGACGGGTCAAAGTTCACCGGAAACGACGAGCCCCTCCAGAGAAGGCCATCCATACACCTCTGTTAAAATCATGCCCCCAAGATGCCCGTAGAAGGGGTTTCCCAACATCAAAGAGGACCACTCTGCGCCGTATGAGCGCTCCCCATATTAGAGCCAATTAGCGGATATCTCGGCGGAGGTGCGACGTAGGGGGTCGGGTCGAGGCTCTCCCGACACCGGACGCCGGCGGCGCAAAGTCCCTCCATATATGTCCGTTAGAATTATGCCCCCTACATACGGCAGGAGCACAAGTTGATGATATTTTGCCTCATCTGGGCCAAAAAATGGGGGTAAGGTCCTAGGCCCTCTACCCCATGTCGAAAGGCTGCCGAAGCTCGGAGGGGACGTCATTAGAAAAATGATCATAACTGCAGTTCGCTTAGAGCTAGAGGTCTGAAATTTGGAATACTGACGGAGGAGGGTGGCCTGCATCAGTGACCCGAATTTTGGAGGTCTAGACCACACGGGGCAGGTTTTATTAACCCTTTAGCGTCTGGTGGTCTCACGGCCGGCCCGTTTGAGCTAGGAGCGTGAGATTTGGCACAGTGGAGCCCCACCGAGGTCTATATCACATACTGGAGAATCAGCGGTCTAGACCTCAGCACTAGGCCGCAAAGTACAAAAAGGTACCTGTGGCCTAGGCCGTGCGACCCAGAGGTCTGGATTTTTTACTGCACACACATGGGAGACTGAAGACCACACCTGTAGAGTTTCAAAGATGTAGACCTCACAGAACTGTTTTTATAGGCCCTCAAAGTCAGTGAGGTCGGCAATGTTAAGTCAATGGAGGCACCCCACCTGTCACTTCTAGGCCCATAACTTCAGCTAGGAGTGGCCTAGGAACACCATTCAAAGTGCTACTAAAACTACAGAGTCTGCCCTTTAATTACTTGTATTGATATCACCTTAATTAGCAGATCTTCATGTCAAACAATGGGCTTTACTTTTGGTGACCTTTCGTGACCTTTCCACAAATGCGTCGTGCGGTTCCGGATATGCGCTTTATGGCCTAGGGGGACTTCTGGGGGGCCTACAACTGACCCGTACCACCTATGGGTCTGAAATTCGGCACACGTAAACTAGACGCCTTCAGGAATGACCGTGCCCAGTCTGAAGACTGTGGCCCTTACCAAAGTCCTGCCGTGGCCCTTTGAATTTGCCACGGTAGGCAATGTTAAGTGAATGGAGTCCTTAGACAGGGCATAACTACAGGTAGCAGTGGCCTAGGGAGATGATCCAAAGTGTTCCTGAAACTAGACAGTCTGCTGTACAATCCCCCCAATACATGTTTATTAAAATTGTGCCTCCTTAACTTGATAACACTAGGCTTTTGACCTTGAGTGCATGTTCTGCCTCTGCCTGCCTGGAAGATCTTTGTTGATGATTGACTGTATGATATTACTAACTTAGCAATTCCAGAACTGTGTTGTGTGGTTTCTGGTATCATCTGACTAACTTAGCAGGTCAGGTATTGTTATGTGTCTTTTCTGGTATCATCTCAGTAACCTAGCAGTTCAGGTATTGTTATGTCTCTTTTCTGGTATCATCTCACTAACTTAGCAGTTCAGGTATTGTTATGTCACATTTCTGGTATCATCTCACTAACTTAGCAGTTCAGGTATTGTTATGTCACATTTCTGGTATCATCTCACTAACTAAGCAGTTCAGGTATTGTTATGTCACATTTCTGGTATCATGTCACTAACTTAGCAGTTCAGGTATTGTTATGTCACATTTCTGGTATCATCTCACTAACGTAGCAGTTCAGGTATTGTTATGTGACATTTCTGGTATCATCTTACTAACTTAGCAGTTCAGGTATTGCTATGTGACGTTTCTGCTATCATCTTACTAACGTAGCGATTCCGGAATCATGATGTGTGGTTTCTGGTATCATCTTACTAACGTAGCACTTTAGGGATTGCGATGTGACTTTTCTGGTATCATATTACTAACGTAGCAGATTAGCAATTGTTATGTGACTTTTCTGGTATCATCTTACTAACTTAGCAATCCCGGAACTGCGAAGTGACATTTCTGGTATCATCTTACTAATCTAGCGATTCCGGTACTGTGACGTGATGTTTCTGGTATCATCTTACTAACTTAGCAATGTCGGAAGTACTAAGTGTTTTCCCGTCTTACTAGGCCTCAAACTAACATTAGGGGGCGTCACGGCCGAACCGTGTGACCTACACATCTGACCTTTGGCATGCATACACTAGGTCAGCTCAGGAACAAGTCTGCCACAGGTTTATGACTGTGACCCTTACGAATTGCCTACAGTGACCTCTTGAATTTGCTAAGTTTGGCAGTTCCAGTGCAAGATCAGGGATCAGGTATCATGCATCACCTGACTTTATTGTGGCCTGGTCAAGTGCATGGTATTAGATGGCCAGTGCATTTCATGTAGCATGGTGGTCTCCAAACCCTTACTCAAACCTCCTTCCTAACCTCAAACTCCTACCCTAACCCCCAACCCACCTCCGGTCCCTAAACCTAACCCTTACCCAAACCCTAACCCCAATTCTCCAGGCCCTAACCCCAAATCCCAACTCCAACCATACTCCTGCCCTAACCCCCAACCCACCTCCGATCCCTAAACTTAACTCTAACCCCAAACCCCTTCCCTAACCATAAAACTCCAAACCTTAACCCCAAACCCCTTCCCTAACCCTAAAACTCCAAGCCCTATGGCTCCACGGAGGAGTGACGTAGGACGACGGGTCAAAGTTCACTAGAAACTACGAGTGTTTTCTGGTTTCATTACAATGACTTAGCATTCTCGGAACTGTGAATGATATTTCCTTGTTTCATCAGAATGACTTAGCAATCCCAGAACTGTGATGCGTGTTTTCTTATTAACTTAGCACCTCCGGAACTGTGACGTGTTAGGGTTAGGGACCTACCCAGAATTTCTAAGTAATATTCCGGAATTGCTTATGCCGTTAACATTGCCATGCAACGCAAATTTGGGTGAAGATGTTAATTAGTCCTTGCAGTGGCAATTCTGTCCTTGCCTATGTAAAATCACATGTATTCAAAATTCCACAATTGCTAATAAATTAGCAATTGTGAATTTCTTTACTGGGGGGACATACAAATTCCACACATTTGCCACTGGGTGGCATGACTGAGTTTTAAATAATTTTATTCTGCAATTGTTAACTGTAAACTTGGTTTAACTTAGTGATTTCAGAACTGTGTCGGTTGTTTTCTGGTATCATCTTACTAACCTAGCAGTTCAGGTATTGTTATGTGACATTTCTGGTATCATCTCACTAACTTAGCAATGTCGGAAGTACTAAGTGTTTTCCCGTCTTACTAGGCCTCAAACTAACATTAGGGGGCGTCACGGCCGAACCGTATGACCTACACATCTGACCTTTGGCATGCATAAAGTAGATCAGCGCTGGATCAATTCTGCCAAGTTTTATGAATGTGACCCTTACAAAAGGCCTACAGTGACCTCTTGAATTTGCTATGGTAGGCAATGTTAAGTGAATGGAGACACCACACCTCTCATTAGACAGGCCATAACTTCAGGTAGCAGTGACCTAGGAAAATGATTAAAAGTGCTCCTGATACTAGACAGTCTGCTCCTAAATGTAATCTATACATGTCCATTAAAATTGTGCCTCCTTAATTTGAAACCAACGCATATTTTATCATTAGTGGCTGCACTTTTTTGACTAGGCCTCAAACTAACATGTGGTGGCGTCATGGCTGAGCCATACGAGCTAGGTGTCTGAAATTCGGCCTTCACAAACTAGTTATACGTATGAATAAGTGTGCCTATCCTCATGAACGCAGCACTTACCAAAGAGCTATAGTGGGCCGTAGAATTTGCTAAGTTGGGCAATGCAAGTCAATGGGGACATATGAGCGAGTAGGCCGCAAACGAACATGAGGGGCCTTAACGGCCCAGCCGTACGAGCTGCAGGTCTGAAACTCGGTGGAGACATACTAGACGGATGCCTGATGAAGCACGTGCAGCATCATCAGTGCAGACCTGACCAAAAAATTTCTACAATGTTTTTAATATTACAAAACCAACTTTGTTAGTGATATTTCCGGAAACGTGCGTTTTCCGGTTTGACTAACTTAGCAACGTCGGAATTGTGACGTGTGTTTTCTGGTATCATCTTACTAACTTATCAATTACGGCATTGTGACGTGACTTTTCTGGTATCATCTTACTAACTTAGCAATCCCGGAACTGCGGCGTGACATTTCTGGTATCATCTTACTAATCTAGCAATTCCAGTATTGTGACGTGACTTTTCTGGTATCATCTTACTAACTTAGCACTTTAGTAATTGCGATGTGACAATTCTGTTATCATATTACTAACTTAGCAATTACGGCATTGTGATGTGTGTTTTCTGGTATCATCATATTAACCTAGCACTTCAGGTGTTGTTATGTGACTTTTCTGGTATCATCTCAATAACGTAGCAGTTCAGGTATTGTTATGTGACTTTTCTGGTATCATCTCACTAACTTAGCAGTTCAGGTATTGTTATGTGACATTTCTGGTATCATCTCACTAACGTAGCAGTTCAGGTATTGTTATGTGACATTTCTGGTATCATCTCACTAACTAAGCAGTTCAGGTATTGTTATGTCACATTTCTGGTATCATCTCACTAACGTAGCAGTTCAGGTATTGTTATGTGACATTTCTGGTATCATCTTACTAACTTAGCAGTTCAGGTATTGCTATGTGACGTTTCTGCTATCATCTTACTAACGTAGCGATTCCGGAATCATGATGTGTGGTTTCTGGTATCATCTTACTAACGTAGCACTTTAGGGATTGCGATGTGACTTTTCTGGTATCATATTACTAACGTAGCAGATTAGCAATTGTTATGTGACTTTTCTGGTATCATCTTACTAACTTAGCAATCCCGGAACTGCGAAGTGACATTTCTGGTATCATCTTACTAATCTAGCGATTCCGGTACTGTGACGTGACATTTCTGTTATCATCTTACTAACTTAGCAATGTTGGAAGTACTAAGTGTTTTCCCGTCTTACTAGGCCTCAAACTAACATTAGGGGGCGTCACGGCCGAACCGTATGACCTACACATCTGACCTTTGGCATGCATTAACTAGATCAGCTCTGGATCAAGTCTGCCAAGTTTTATGAATGTGACCCTTACGAAAGGCCTACAGTGACCTCTTGAATTTGCTATTGTCGGCAATGTTAAGTGAATGGAGACACCACACCTCTCATTAGACAGGCCATAAGTTCAGGTAGCAGTGACCTCGGAAAATGATTAAAAGTGCTCCTGATACTAGACAGTCTGCTCCTAAATGTAATCTATACATGTCCATTAAAATTATGCCTCCTTAATTTGAAACCAACGTATATTTTATCATTAGTGGCTGCACTTTTTTCACTAGGCCTCAAACTAACATGTGGGGGCGTCACGGCTGAGCCGTACGAGCTAGAGGTCTGAAATTCGGCCTGCACAAACTAGGTATACGTATGAATAAGTGTGCCAAGCCTCATGAACGCAGCACTTACCAAAGAGCTATAGTCGGCTGTAGAATTTGCTAAGTTGGGCAATGCAAGTCAATGGGGACATATGAGAGAGTAGGCCGCAAACGAACATGAGGGGCAGTAACGGCCCAGCCGTACGAGCTGCAGGTCTGAAACTCGGTGGAGACATACTAGACGGATGCCTGATGAAGCACGTGCAGCATCATCAGTGCAGACCTGACCAAAAAATTTCTACAATGTTTTTAATATTACAAAACCAACTTTGTTAGTGATATTTCCGGAAACGTGCGTTTTCTGGTTTGACTAACTTAGCAACGGCGGAATTGTGACATGTGTTTTCTGGTATCATATTACTAACTTAGCACTTCAGGTATTGTGACGTGCCTTTTCTGGTATCATCTTACTAACTTAGCACTGTAGGAATTGCGATGTGACTTTTCTGGTATCATATTACTAACTTAGCAATTACGGCATTGTGATGTGTGTTTTCTGGTATCATCATATTAACCTAGCACTTCAGGTGTTGTTATGTGACTTTTCTGGTATCATCTCAATAACATAGCAGTTCAGGTATCGTTATGTGTCTTTTCTGGTATCATCTCACTAACTTAGCAGTTCAGGTATTGTTATGTGACATTTCTGGTATCATCTTACTAACTTAGCGGTTCAGGTATTGTTATGTCACATTTCTGGTATCATCTCACTAACTTAGCAATGTTGGAACTGTCATGTCACATTTCTGGTATCATCTCACTAACTTAGCCGTACAGGTATTGTTATGTGACATTTCTGGTATCATCTGACTAACTTAGCAGTTCAGGTATTGTTATGTGTCTTTTCCGGTATCATCTCACTAACTTAGCAGTTCAGGTATTGTTATGTGACATTTCTGGTATCATCTAACTGACTGAAGGCCTCAGAGTAACATTAGGGGGCGTCACGGCCGACCCGTATGACCTACACGTCTGACCTTTGGCATGCATAAACTAGATCAACTCAGGAACAAGTGTGCCAAGTTTTATGACCGTGACCCTTACGAAAGGCCCACAGTGACCTCTTGAATTTGCTATGGTAGGCAAGACTGTTTAGGTCCGTGTAGGCCTCGAACTGACTTAAGGGGGCATAACTGCACGACCGTAGAAGCTAGGAAGATGGTTCAAAGTGTTCCTGAAAGTAGACAGTCTGTCCTTCAATTACCCCGATACATGTTTATTAAAATTGTGCCTCCTTAATTTGAAAATAGACTGTTTCTTTATCTGCCTAGACGGAAGATCTTTAAGCAGATGATCGACTCCCCCTCTCAGACAACGTCACGGGGGGTCACGGCCAAGCCGTACGAGCTAGAGGTCTGAAATTCGGCACGACAAAACTAGGTACCCGCAGGAACGACCGTGCCGAGTTCCGTGAGCGTAGCTCGCACCCGTGTCCCACAGTCAATTTTTAAATTTTAGTGCGTAGGCAATGTTAAGCGGATGGCCGGCTTTGACAGGCCATAACTTTACGTAGGAGTGACCTAGGAAGATGATCCAAGATGTTTCTGAAACTGGACGGCGTACTGTACAATCCTGCCAATACATGTCCATTAAAATTATGCCTCCTCGATTTGCAATTAGCAGGTGAGTGCCATCAGATGTGGCAATGCCGGAACTGTTAGGCGTAATCCCGTTTCCAGAATTGTCACGACGCATTTCTGGGTTATTGATTTTTCAATTAACGTCAATTAGGGAATGGTTCTGCGGAGCAGCGACGAAGGACGACGGGTCAAAGTTCGCCGTGAGCTACGAGCCCCTCCAGAGAAGGCCCTCCATATACCTCTGTTAAAATTATGCCCCCAAGATGCCCCTAGAAGGGGTTTCCCAACATCAAAGAGGACGACTCTGCGCCGTATGAGCGCTCCCCATATTAGAGCCAATCAGCGGATATCTCGGCGGAGGTGCGACGTAGGGGGTCGGGTCGAGGCTCTCCCGACACCGGACGCCGGCGGCGCAAAGTCCCTCCATATATGTCCGTTAGAATTATGCCCCCTACATACGGCAGGAGCACAAGTTGATGATATTTTGCCTCATCTGGGCCAAAAAATGGGGGTAAGGTCCTAGGCCCTCTACCCCATGTCGAAAGGCTGCCGAAGCTCGGAGGGGACGTCATTAGAAAAATGATCATAACTGCAGTTCGCTTAGAGCTAGAGGTCTGAAATTTGGAATACTGACGGAGGAGGGTGGCCTGCATCAGTGACCCGAATTTTGGAGGTCTAGACCACACGGGGCAGGTTTTATTAACCCTTTAGCGTCTGGTGGTCTCACGGCCGGCCCGTTTGAGCTAGGAGAGTGAGATTTGGCACAGTGGAGCCCCACCGAGGTCTATATCACATACTGGAGAATCAGCGGTCTAGACCTCAGCACTAGGCCGCAAAGTACAAAAAGGTACCTGCGGCCTAGGCCGTGCGACCCAGAGGTCTGGATTTTTTACTGCACACACATGGGAGACTGAAGACCACACCTGTAGAGTTTCAAAGGTGTAGACCTCACAGAACTGTTTTTATAGGCCCTCAAAGTCAGTGAGGTCGGCAATGTTAAGTCAATGGAGGCACCCCACCTGTCACTTCTAGGCCCATAACTTCAGCTAGGAGTGGCCTAGGAACACCATTCAAAGTGCTACTAAAACTACAGAGTCTGCCCTTTAATTTCATGTATAGATATCACCTTAATTAGCAGATCTTCATGTCAAACAATGGGCTTTACTTTTGGTGACCTTTCGTGACCTTTCCACAAATGCGTCGTGCGGTTCCGGATATGCGCTTTATGGCCTAGGGGGACTTCTGGGGGGCCTACGACTGACCCGTACCACCTATGGGTCTGAAATTCGGCACACGTAAACTAGACGCCTTCAGGAATGACCGTGCCCAGTCTGAAGACTGTGGCCCTTACCAAAGTCCCGCAGTGGCCCTTTGAATTTGCCGTGGTAGGCAATGTTAAGTGAATGGAGTCCTTTGACAGGGCATAACTACAGGTAGCAGTGGCCTAGGGAGATGATCCAAAGTGTTCCTGAAACTAGACAGTCTGCTGTACAATCCCCCCAATACATGTTTATTAAAATTGTGCCTCCTTAACTTGATAACACTAGGCTTTTGACCTTGAGTGCATGTTCTGCCTCTACCTGCCTGGAAGATCTTTGTTGATGATTGACTGTATCATATTACTAACTTAGCAATTCCGGACCTGTGTTGTGTGGTTTCTGGTATCATCTGACTAACTTAGCAGTTCAGGTATTGTTATGTGACTTTTCTGGTATCATCTTACTAACTTAGCAGTTCAGGTATCATCTTACTAACGTAGCAGTTCAGGTATTGTTATGTGACTTTTCTGGTATCACCTTACTAACTTAGCGGTTCAGGTATTGATGTGTCACATTTCTGGTATCATCCTACTAACTTAGCACTTCAGGTATTGTGACGTGACTTTTCTGCTATCATCTTACTAACTTAGCAGTTCAGGTATTGTTATGTGACATTTCTGGTATCATCTCACTAACCTAGCAGTTCAGGTATTGTTATGTCACATTTCTGGTATCATCTGACTAACGTAGCAGTTCAGGTATTGTTATGTGACATTTCTGGTATCATCTTACTAATCTAGCGATTCCGGAACTGTGACGTGATGTTTCTGGTATCATCTTACTAACGTAGCGATTCCGGAATCATGATGTGTGGTTTCTGGTATCATCTTACTAACGTAGCACTTTAGGGATTGCGATGTGACTTTTCTGGTATCTTATTACTAACGTAGCAGATTAGCAATTATTATGTGACTTTTCTGGTATCATCTTACTAACTTAGCATTCCCGGAACTGCGAAGTGACATTTCTGGTATCATCTTACTAATCTAGCGATTCCGGTACTGTGACGTGACATTTCTGGTATCATCTTACTAACGTAGCAATGTCGGAAGTACTAAGTGTTTTCCCGTCTTACTAGGCCTCAAACTAACATTAGGGGGCGCCACGTTGGGAATGTTGGGAAACCCCTTGAATTTGCTATTGTCGGCAATGTTAAGTGAATGGAGACACCACACCTCTCATTAGACAGGCCATAAGTTCAGGTAGCAGTGACTTAGGAAAATGATTAAAAGTGTTCCTGATACTAGATAGTCTGCTCCTAAATGTAATCTATACATGTCCATTAAAATTATGCCTCCTTAATTTGAAACCAATGCATATTTTATCATTAGTGGCTGCACTTTTTTCACTAGGCCTCAAACTAACATGTGGGGGCGTCACGGCTGAGCCGTACGAGCTAGAGGTCTGAAATTCGGCCTGCACAAACTAGGTATACGTATGAATAAGTGTGCCAAGCCTCATGAACGCAGCACTTACCAAAGAGCTATAGTGGGCTGTAGAATTTGCTAAGTTGGGCAATGCAAGTCAATGGGGACATATGAGAGAGTAGGCCGCAAACGAACATGAGGGGCAGTAACGGCCCAGCCGTACGAGCTGCAGGTCTGAAACTCGGTGGAGACATACTAGACGGATGCCTGATGAAGCACGTGCAGCATCATCAGTGCAGACCTGACCAAAAAATTTCTACAATGTTTTTAATATTACAAAACCAACTTTGTTAGTGATATTTCCGGAAACGTGCGTTTTCTGGTTTGACTAACTTAGCAACGGCGGAATTGTGACGTGTGTTTTCTGGTATCATATTACTAACTTAGCACTTCAGGTATTGTGACGTGCCTTTTCTGGTATCATCTTACTAACTTAGCACTGTAGGAATTGCGATGTGACTTTTCTGGTATCATATTACTAACTTAGCAATTACGGCATTGTGATGTGTGTTTTCTGGTATCATCATATTAACCTAGCACTTCAGGTGTTGTTATGTGACTTTTCTGGTATCATCTCAATAACGTAGCAGTTCAGGTATTGTTATGTGTCTTTTCTGGTATCATCTCACTAACTTAGCAGTTCAGGTATTGTTATGTGACATTTCTGGTATCATCTTACTAACTTAGCGGTTCAGGTATTGTTATGTCACATTTCTGGTATCATCTCACTAACTTAGCAATGTTGGAACTGTCATGTCACATTTCTGGTATCATCTCACTAACTTAGCCGTACAGGTATTGTTATGTGACATTTCTGGTATCATCTGACTAACTTAGCAGTTCAGGTATTGTTATGTGTCTTTTCCGGTATCATCTCACTAACTTAGCAGTTCAGGTATTGTTATGTGACATTTCTGGTATCATCTAACTGACTGAAGGCCTCAGAGTAACATTAGGGGGCGTCACGGCCGACCCGTATGACCTACACGTCTGACCTTTGGCATGCATAAACTAGATCAACTCAGGAACAAGTGTGCCAAGTTTTATGACCGTGACCCTTACGAAAGGCCCACAGTGACCTCTTGAATTTGCTATGGTAGGCAAGACTGTTTAGGTCCGTGTAGGCCTCGAACTGACTTAAGGGGGCATAACTGCACGACCGTAGAAGCTAGGAAGATGGTTCAAAGTGTTCCTGAAAGTAGACAGTCTGTCCTTCAATTACCCCGATACATGTTTATTAAAATTGTGCCTCCTTAATTTGAAAATAGACTGTTTCTTTATCTGCCTAGACGGAAGATCTTTAAGCAGATGATCGACTCCCCCTCTCAGACAACGTCACGGGGGGTCACGGCCAAGCCGTACGAGCTAGAGGTCTGAAATTCGGCACGACAAAACTAGGTACCCGCAGGAACGACCGTGCCGAGTTCCGTGAGCGTAGCTCGCACCCGTGTCCCACAGTCAATTTTTAAATTTTAGTGCGTAGGCAATGTTAAGCGGATGGCCGGCTTTGACAGGCCATAACTTTACGTAGGAGTGACCTAGGAAGATGATCCAAGATGTTTCTGAAACTGGACGGCGTACTGTACAATCCTGCCAATACATGTCCATTAAAATTATGCCTCCTCGATTTGCAATTAGCAGGTGAGTGCCATCAGATGTGGCAATGCCGGAACTGTTAGGCGTAATCCCGTTTCCAGAATTGTCACGACGCATTTCTGGGTTATTGATTTTTCAATTAACGTCAATTAGGGAATGGTTCTGCGGAGCAGCGACGAAGGACGACGGGTCAAAGTTCGCCGTGAGCTACGAGCCCCTCCAGAGAAGGCCCTCCATATACCTCTGTTAAAATTATGCCCCCAAGATGCCCCTAGAAGGGGTTTCCCAACATCAAAGAGGACGACTCTGCGCCGTATGAGCGCTCCCCATATTAGAGCCAATCAGCGGATATCTCGGCGGAGGTGCGACGTAGGGGGTCGGGTCGAGGCTCTCCCGACACCGGACGTCGGCGGCGCAAAGTCCCTCCATACATGTCCGTTAGAATTATGCCCCCTACATACGGCAGGAGCACAAGTTGATGATATTTTGCCTCATCTGGGCCAAAAAATGGGGGTAAGGTCCTAGGCCCTCTACCCCATGTCGAAAGGCTGCCGAAGCTCGGAGGGGACGTCGTTAGAAAAATGATCATAACTGAAGTTCTGTTAGAGCTATAGGTCTGAAATTTGGAATACTGACGGAGGAGGGTGGCCTGCATCAGTGACCCGAATTTTGGAGGTCTAGACCACACGGGGCAGGTTTTATTAACCCTTTAGCGTCTGGTGGTCTCACGGCCGGCCCGTTTGAGCTAGGAGCGTGAGATGTGGCACAGTGGAGCCCCACGGAGGTCTATATCACATACTGGAGAATCAGCGGTCTAGACCTCAGCACTAGGCTGCAAAGTACAAAAAGGTACCTGCGGCCTAGGCCGTGCGAGCCAGAGGTCTGGATTTTTTACTGCACACACATGGGAGACTGAAGACCACAACTGTAGAGTTTCAAAGGTGTAGACTTCACAGAACAGTTTTTATAGGCCCTCAAAGTCAGTGAGGTCGGCAATGTTAAGTCAATGGAGGCACCCCACCTGTCACTTCTAGGCCCATAACTTCAGCTAGGAGTGGCCTAGGAACACCATTCAAAGTGCTACTAAAACTACAGAGTCTGCCCTTTAATTACATGTATAGATATCACCTTAATTAGCAGATCTTCATGTCAAACAATGGGCTTTACTTTTGGTGACCTTTCGTGACCTTTCCACAAATGCGTCGTGCGGTTCCGGATGTGCGCTTTATGGCCTAGGGGGACTTCTGGGGGGCCTACGACTGATCCGTACGACCTATGGGTCTGAAATTCGGCACAGCTAAACTAGACGCCTTCAGGAATGACCGTGCCGAGTCTGAAGACTGTGGCCCTTACCAAAGTCCCGCAGTGGCCCTTTGAATTTGCCATGGTAGGCAATGTTAAGTGAATGGAGTCCTTTGACAGGGTATAACTACAGGTAGCAGTGGCCTAGGGAGATGATCCAAAGTGTTCCTGAAACTAGACAGTCTGCTGTACAATCCCCCCAGTACATGTTTATTAAAATTGTGCCTCCTTAACTTGATAACACTAGGCTTTTGACCTTGAGTGCATGTTCTGCCTCTGCCTGCCTGGAAGATCTTTGTTGATGATTGACTGTATCATATTACTAACTTAGCAATTCCGGACCTGTGTTGTGTGGTTTCTGGTATCATCTGACTAACCTAGCAGTTCAGGTATTGGTATGTGACATTTCTGGTATCATCTGACTAACTTAGCGGTTCAGGTATTGTTATGTGACATTTCTGGTATCATCTGACTAATTTAGCGGTTCAGGTATTGTTATGTGACATTTCTGGTATCATCTCACTAACTTAGCGGTTCAGATATTGTTATGTGACATTTCTGGTATCATCTGACTAACTTAGCCGTTCAGGTATTGTTATGTGACGTTTCTGGTATCATCTTACTAACTTAGCGGTTCAGGTATTGTTATGTGACATTTCTGGTATCATCTTACTAACGTAGCAGTTCAGGTATTGTTATGTGACTTTTCTGGTATCATCTGACTAACTTAGCAATTCAGGTATTGTGACGTGACTTTTCTGGTGTCATCTTACAAACTTAGCACTTTAGGAATTGCGATGTGACTTGTCTGGTATCATATTACTAACTTAGCAATTACGGCATTGTGATGTGTGTTTTCTGATATCATCTTACTAACTTAGCAGATTAGTAATTGTTATGTGACTTTTCTGGTACCATCTTACTAACTTAGTAGATTGGGAATTGTTATGTGACTTTTCTGGTACCATCTTACTAACTTAGTAGATTCGGAATTGTTATGTGACTTTTCTGGTATCATCTAACAAGCTTAGTGATTTCGGAACCGTGATGTGTGGTTTCTGGTATCATCTTACTAACTTAGCAATGTCGGAAGTACTAAGTGTTTTCCCGTCTTACTAGGCCTCAAACTAACATTAGGGGGCGTCACGGCCGAACCGTGTGACCTACACGTCTGACCTTTGGCATGCATAAACTAGATCAGCTCAGGAACAAGTCTGCCAAGTTTTATGACTGTGACCCTTACGAAAGGCCTACAGTGACCTCTTGAATTTGCTATGGTAGGCAAGGCTGTTTAGGCCCGTGTAGGCCTCTAACTTAAGGGGGCATAACTGCACGACCGTAGAAGCTAGGAAGATGTTTCAAAGTGTTCCTGAAAGTAGACGGTCTGACCTTCAATTCCTCTTATACATGTTTATTAAAATTGTGCCTCCTTAATTTGAAAATAGACTGTTTCTTTATCTGCCTAGACGGAAGATCTTTAAGCAGATGATCGACTCCCCCTCTCAGACAACGTCACGGGGGGTCACGGCCAAGCCGTACGAGCTAGAGGTCTGAAATTCGGCACGACAAAACTAGGTACCCGCAGGAACGACCGTGCCGAGTTCCGTGAGCGTAGCTCGCACCCGTGTCCCACAGTCAATTTTTAAATTTTAGTGCGTAGGCAATGTTAAGCGGATGGCCGGCTTTGACAGGCCATAACTTTACGTAGGAGTGACCTAGGAAGATGATCCAAGATGTTTCTGAAACTGGACGGCGTACTGTACAATCCTGCCAATACATGTCCATTAAAATTATGCCTCCTCGATTTGCAATTAGCAGGTGAGTGCCATCAGATGTGGCAATGCCGGAACTGTTAGGCGTAATCCCGTTTCCAGAATTGTCACGACGCATTTCTGGGTTATTGATTTTTCAATTAACGTCAATTAGGGAATGGTTCTGCGGAGCAGCGACGAAGGACGACGGGTCAAAGTTCGCCGTGAGCTACGAGCCCCTCCAGAGAAGGCCCTCCATATACCTCTGTTAAAATTATGCCCCCAAGATGCCCCTAGAAGGGGTTTCCCAACATCAAAGAGGACGACTCTGCGCCGTATGAGCGCTCCCCATATTAGAGCCAATCAGCGGATATCTCGGCGGAGGTGCGACGTAGGGGGTCGGGTCGAGGCTCTCCCGACACCGGACGTCGGCGGCGCAAAGTCCCTCCATACATGTCCGTTAGAATTATGCCCCCTACATACGGCAGGAGCACAAGTTGATGATATTTTGCCTCATCTGGGCCAAAAAATGGGGGTAAGGTCCTAGGCCCTCTACCCCATGTCGAAAGGCTGCCGAAGCTCGGAGGGGACGTCGTTAGAAAAATGATCATAACTGAAGTTCTGTTAGAGCTATAGGTCTGAAATTTGGAATACTGACGGAGGAGGGTGGCCTGCATCAGTGACCCGAATTTTGGAGGTCTAGACCACACGGGGCAGGTTTTATTAACCCTTTAGCGTCTGGTGGTCTCACGGCCGGCCCGTTTGAGCTAGGAGCGTGAGATGTGGCACAGTGGAGCCCCACGGAGGTCTATATCACATACTGGAGAATCAGCGGTCTAGACCTCAGCACTAGGCCGCAAAGTACAAAAAGGTACCTGCGGCCTAGGCCGTGCGAGCCAGAGGTCTGGATTTTTTACTGCACACACATGGGAGACTGAAGACCACAACTGTAGAGTTTCAAAGGTGTAGACTTCACAGAACAGTTTTTATAGGCCCTCAAAGTCAGTGAGGTCGGCAATGTTAAGTCAATGGAGGCACCCCACCTGTCACTTCTAGGCCCATAACTTCAGCTAGGAGTGGCCTAGGAACACCATTCAAAGTGCTACTAAAACTACAGAGTCTGCCCTTTAATTACATGTATAGATATCACCTTAATTAGCAGATCTTCATGTCAAACAATGGGCTTTACTTTTGGTGACCTTTCGTGACCTTTCCACAAATGCGTCGTGCGGTTCCGGATGTGCGCTTTATGGCCTAGGGGGACTTCTGGGGGGCCTACGACTGATCCGTACCACCTATGGGTCTGAAATTCGGCACAGCTAAACTAGACGCCTTCAGGAATGACCGTGCCGAGTCTGAAGACTGTGGCCCTTACCAAAGTCCCGCAGTGGCCCTTTGAATTTGCCATGGTAGGCAATGTTAAGTGAATGGAGTCCTTTGACAGGGTATAACTACAGGTAGCAGTGGCCTAGGGAGATGATCCAAAGTGTTCCTGAAACTAGACAGTCTGCTGTACAATCCCCCCAGTACATGTTTATTAAAATTGTGCCTCCTTAACTTGATAACACTAGGCTTTTGACCTTGAGTGCATGTTCTGCCTCTGCCTGCCTGGAAGATCTTTGTTGATGATTGACTGTATCATATTACTAACTTAGCAATTCCGGACCTGTGTTGTGTGGTTTCTGGTATCATCTGACTAACTTAGCAGTTCAGGTATTGTTATGTGACTTTTCTGGTATCATCTCACTAACTTAGCAGTTCAGGTATTGTCATGTGACATTTCTGGTATCATCTCACTAACATAGCAGTTCAGGTATTGTTATGTGACATTTCTGGTATCATCTGACTAACGTAGCAGTTCAGGTATTGTTATGTGACTTTTCTGGTATCATCTCACTAACGTAGCACTTTAGGAATTGCGATGTGACTTTTCTGGTATCATATTACTAACATAGCAATTATGGCATTGTGATGTGTGGTTTCTGGTATCATCTGACTAACCTAGCAGTTCAGGTATTGGTATGTGACATTTCTGGTATCATCTGACTAACTTAGCGGTTCAGGTATTGTTATGTGACATTTCTGGTATCATCTTACTAACTTAGCAGTTCAGGTATTGTTATGTGACATTTCTGGTATCATCTCACTAACTTAGCAGTTCAGGTATTGTTATGTGACATTTCTGGTATCATCTTACTAACTTAGCAATGTCGGAAGTACTAAGTGTTTTCCCGTCTTACTAGGCCTCAAACTAACATTAGGGGGCGTCACGGCCGAACCGTGTGACCTACACATCTGACCTTTGGCATGCATTAACTAGATCAGCTCTGGATCAAGTCTGCCAAGTTTTATGAATGTGACCTTTACGAAAGGCCTACAGTGACCTCTTGAATTTGCTATGGTAGGCAAGGCTGTTTAGGCCCGTGTAGGCCTCAAACTAACTTAAGGGGGCATAACTGCACGGCCGTAGAAGCTAGGAAGATGGTTCAAAGTGTTCCTGAAAGTAGACGGTCTGTCCTTCAATTACCCCGATACATGTTTATTAAAATTGTGCCTCCTTAATTTGAAAATAGACTGTTTCTTTATCTGCCTAGACGGAAGATCTTGAAGCAGATGATCGACTCCCCCTCTCAGACAACGTCACGGGGGGTCACGGCCAAGCTGTACGAGCTAGAGGTCTGAAATTCGGCACGGCAAAACTAGGTTCCCGCAGGAACGACTGTGCCGAGTTGCGTGACCGTAGCTCGCACCCGTGTCCCGCAGTTAATTTTTAAATTTCAGTATGTAGGCAATGTTAAGTGAATGGCTGCCTTTGACAGGCCATAACTTCACGTAGCAGTGACCTAGGAAGATGATCCAAAATGTTTATGAAACTGGACGGCGTACTGTACAATCCTCCCAATACATGTCCATTAAAATTATGCCTCCTTGATTTGAAATTAGCAGGTGAGTGCCATCAGATGTGGCAATGCCGGAACTGTTAGGCGTAATCCCGTTTCCAGAATTGTCACGACGCATTTCTGGGTCATTAAGTTTTCAATCGACGTCAATTAGGCAATGGCCCCGCGGAGCAGCGACGAAGGACGACGGGTCAAAGTTCACCGTGGACTACGAGCCCCTCCAGAGAAGGCCATCCATACACCTCTGTTAAAATTATGCCCCCAAGATGCCCGTAGAAGGGGTTTCCCAACATCAAAGAGGACCACTCTGCGCCGTATGAGCGCTCCCCATATTAGAGCCAATTAGCGGATATCTCGGCGGAGGTGCGACGTAGGGGGTCGGGTCGAGGCTCTCCCGACACCGGACGCCGGCGGCGCAAAGTCCCTCCATATATGTCCGTTAGAATTATGCCCCCTACATACGGCAGGAGCACAAGTTGATGATATTTTGCCTCATCTGGGCCAAAAAATGGGGGTAAGGTCCTAGGCCCTCTACCCCATGTCGAAAGGCTGCCGAAGCTCGGAGGGGACGTCATTAGAAAAATGATCATAACTGCAGTTCGCTTAGAGCTAGAGGTCTGAAATTTGGAATACTGACGGAGGAGGGTGGCCTGCATCAGTGACCCGAATTTTGGAGGTCTAGACCACACGGGGCAGGTTTTATTAACCCTTTAGCGTCTGGTGGTCTCACGGCCGGCCCGTTTGAGCTAGGAGCGTGAGATTTGGCACAGTGGAGCCCCACCGAGGTCTATATCACATACTGGAGAATCAGCGGTCTAGACCTCAGCACTAGGCCGCAAAGTACAAAAAGGTACCTGTGGCCTAGGCCGTGCGACCCAGAGGTCTGGATTTTTTACTGCACACACATGGGAGACTGAAGACCACACCTGTAGAGTTTCAAAGATGTAGACCTCACAGAACTGTTTTTATAGGCCCTCAAAGTCAGTGAGGTCGGCAATGTTAAGTCAATGGAGGCACCCCACCTGTCACTTCTAGGCCCATAACTTCAGCTAGGAGTGGCCTAGGAACACCATTCAAAGTGCTACTAAAACTACAGAGTCTGCCCTTTAATTACTTGTATTGATATCACCTTAATTAGCAGATCTTCATGTCAAACAATGGGCTTTACTTTTGGTGACCTTTCGTGACCTTTCCACAAATGCGTCGTGCGGTTCCGGATATGCGCTTTATGGCCTAGGGGGACTTCTGGGGGGCCTACAACTGACCCGTACCACCTATGGGTCTGAAATTCGGCACACGTAAACTAGACGCCTTCAGGAATGACCGTGCCCAGTCTGAAGACTGTGGCCCTTACCAAAGTCCTGCCGTGGCCCTTTGAATTTGCCACGGTAGGCAATGTTAAGTGAATGGAGTCCTTAGACAGGGCATAACTACAGGTAGCAGTGGCCTAGGGAGATGATCCAAAGTGTTCCTGAAACTAGACAGTCTGCTGTACAATCCCCCCAATACATGTTTATTAAAATTGTGCCTCCTTAACTTGATAACACTAGGCTTTTGACCTTGAGTGCATGTTCTGCCTCTGCCTGCCTGGAAGATCTTTGTTGATGATTGACTGTATGATATTACTAACTTAGCAATTCCAGAACTGTGTTGTGTGGTTTCTGGTATCATCTGACTAACTTAGCAGGTCAGGTATTGTTATGTGTCTTTTCTGGTATCATCTCAGTAACCTAGCAGTTCAGGTATTGTTATGTCTCTTTTCTGGTATCATCTCACTAACTTAGCAGTTCAGGTATTGTTATGTCACATTTCTGGTATCATCTCACTAACTTAGCAGTTCAGGTATTGTTATGTCACATTTCTGGTATCATCTCACTAACTAAGCAGTTCAGGTATTGTTATGTCACATTTCTGGTATCATGTCACTAACTTAGCAGTTCAGGTATTGTTATGTCACATTTCTGGTATCATCTCACTAACGTAGCAGTTCAGGTATTGTTATGTGACATTTCTGGTATCATCTTACTAACTTAGCAGTTCAGGTATTGCTATGTGACGTTTCTGCTATCATCTTACTAACGTAGCGATTCCGGAATCATGATGTGTGGTTTCTGGTATCATCTTACTAACGTAGCACTTTAGGGATTGCGATGTGACTTTTCTGGTATCATATTACTAACGTAGCAGATTAGCAATTGTTATGTGACTTTTCTGGTATCATCTTACTAACTTAGCAATCCCGGAACTGCGAAGTGACATTTCTGGTATCATCTTACTAATCTAGCGATTCCGGTACTGTGACGTGATGTTTCTGGTATCATCTTACTAACTTAGCAATGTCGGAAGTACTAAGTGTTTTCCCGTCTTACTAGGCCTCAAACTAACATTAGGGGGCGTCACGGCCGAACCGTGTGACCTACACATCTGACCTTTGGCATGCATACACTAGGTCAGCTCAGGAACAAGTCTGCCACAGGTTTATGACTGTGACCCTTACGAATTGCCTACAGTGACCTCTTGAATTTGCTAAGTTTGGCAGTTCCAGTGCAAGATCAGGGATCAGGTATCATGCATCACCTGACTTTATTGTGGCCTGGTCAAGTGCATGGTATTAGATGGCCAGTGCATTTCATGTAGCATGGTGGTCTCCAAACCCTTACTCAAACCTCCTTCCTAACCTCAAACTCCTACCCTAACCCCCAACCCACCTCCGGTCCCTAAACCTAACCCTTACCCAAACCCTAACCCCAATTCTCCAGGCCCTAACCCCAAATCCCAACTCCAACCATACTCCTGCCCTAACCCCCAACCCACCTCCGATCCCTAAACTTAACTCTAACCCCAAACCCCTTCCCTAACCATAAAACTCCAAACCTTAACCCCAAACCCCTTCCCTAACCCTAAAACTCCAAGCCCTATGGCTCCACGGAGGAGTGACGTAGGACGACGGGTCAAAGTTCACTAGAAACTACGAGTGTTTTCTGGTTTCATTACAATGACTTAGCATTCTCGGAACTGTGAATGATATTTCCTTGTTTCATCAGAATGACTTAGCAATCCCAGAACTGTGATGCGTGTTTTCTTATTAACTTAGCACCTCCGGAACTGTGACGTGTTAGGGTTAGGGACCTACCCAGAATTTCTAAGTAATATTCCGGAATTGCTTATGCCGTTAACATTGCCATGCAACGCAAATTTGGGTGAAGATGTTAATTAGTCCTTGCAGTGGCAATTCTGTCCTTGCCTATGTAAAATCACATGTATTCAAAATTCCACAATTGCTAATAAATTAGCAATTGTGAATTTCTTTACTGGGGGGACATACAAATTCCACACATTTGCCACTGGGTGGCATGACTGAGTTTTAAATAATTTTATTCTGCAATTGTTAACTGTAAACTTGGTTTAACTTAGTGATTTCAGAACTGTGTCGGTTGTTTTCTGGTATCATCTTACTAACCTAGCAGTTCAGGTATTGTTATGTGACATTTCTGGTATCATCTCACTAACTTAGCAATGTCGGAAGTACTAAGTGTTTTCCCGTCTTACTAGGCCTCAAACTAACATTAGGGGGCGTCACGGCCGAACCGTATGACCTACACATCTGACCTTTGGCATGCATAAAGTAGATCAGCGCTGGATCAATTCTGCCAAGTTTTATGAATGTGACCCTTACAAAAGGCCTACAGTGACCTCTTGAATTTGCTATGGTAGGCAATGTTAAGTGAATGGAGACACCACACCTCTCATTAGACAGGCCATAACTTCAGGTAGCAGTGACCTAGGAAAATGATTAAAAGTGCTCCTGATACTAGACAGTCTGCTCCTAAATGTAATCTATACATGTCCATTAAAATTGTGCCTCCTTAATTTGAAACCAACGCATATTTTATCATTAGTGGCTGCACTTTTTTGACTAGGCCTCAAACTAACATGTGGTGGCGTCATGGCTGAGCCATACGAGCTAGGTGTCTGAAATTCGGCCTTCACAAACTAGTTATACGTATGAATAAGTGTGCCTATCCTCATGAACGCAGCACTTACCAAAGAGCTATAGTGGGCCGTAGAATTTGCTAAGTTGGGCAATGCAAGTCAATGGGGACATATGAGCGAGTAGGCCGCAAACGAACATGAGGGGCCTTAACGGCCCAGCCGTACGAGCTGCAGGTCTGAAACTCGGTGGAGACATACTAGACGGATGCCTGATGAAGCACGTGCAGCATCATCAGTGCAGACCTGACCAAAAAATTTCTACAATGTTTTTAATATTACAAAACCAACTTTGTTAGTGATATTTCCGGAAACGTGCGTTTTCCGGTTTGACTAACTTAGCAACGTCGGAATTGTGACGTGTGTTTTCTGGTATCATCTTACTAACTTATCAATTACGGCATTGTGACGTGACTTTTCTGGTATCATCTTACTAACTTAGCAATCCCGGAACTGCGGCGTGACATTTCTGGTATCATCTTACTAATCTAGCAATTCCAGTATTGTGACGTGACTTTTCTGGTATCATCTTACTAACTTAGCACTTTAGTAATTGCGATGTGACAATTCTGTTATCATATTACTAACTTAGCAATTACGGCATTGTGATGTGTGTTTTCTGGTATCATCATATTAACCTAGCACTTCAGGTGTTGTTATGTGACTTTTCTGGTATCATCTCAATAACGTAGCAGTTCAGGTATTGTTATGTGACTTTTCTGGTATCATCTCACTAACTTAGCAGTTCAGGTATTGTTATGTGACATTTCTGGTATCATCTCACTAACGTAGCAGTTCAGGTATTGTTATGTGACATTTCTGGTATCATCTCACTAACTAAGCAGTTCAGGTATTGTTATGTCACATTTCTGGTATCATCTCACTAACGTAGCAGTTCAGGTATTGTTATGTGACATTTCTGGTATCATCTTACTAACTTAGCAGTTCAGGTATTGCTATGTGACGTTTCTGCTATCATCTTACTAACGTAGCGATTCCGGAATCATGATGTGTGGTTTCTGGTATCATCTTACTAACGTAGCACTTTAGGGATTGCGATGTGACTTTTCTGGTATCATATTACTAACGTAGCAGATTAGCAATTGTTATGTGACTTTTCTGGTATCATCTTACTAACTTAGCAATCCCGGAACTGCGAAGTGACATTTCTGGTATCATCTTACTAATCTAGCGATTCCGGTACTGTGACGTGACATTTCTGTTATCATCTTACTAACTTAGCAATGTTGGAAGTACTAAGTGTTTTCCCGTCTTACTAGGCCTCAAACTAACATTAGGGGGCGTCACGGCCGAACCGTATGACCTACACATCTGACCTTTGGCATGCATTAACTAGATCAGCTCTGGATCAAGTCTGCCAAGTTTTATGAATGTGACCCTTACGAAAGGCCTACAGTGACCTCTTGAATTTGCTATTGTCGGCAATGTTAAGTGAATGGAGACACCACACCTCTCATTAGACAGGCCATAAGTTCAGGTAGCAGTGACCTCGGAAAATGATTAAAAGTGCTCCTGATACTAGACAGTCTGCTCCTAAATGTAATCTATACATGTCCATTAAAATTATGCCTCCTTAATTTGAAACCAACGTATATTTTATCATTAGTGGCTGCACTTTTTTCACTAGGCCTCAAACTAACATGTGGGGGCGTCACGGCTGAGCCGTACGAGCTAGAGGTCTGAAATTCGGCCTGCACAAACTAGGTATACGTATGAATAAGTGTGCCAAGCCTCATGAACGCAGCACTTACCAAAGAGCTATAGTCGGCTGTAGAATTTGCTAAGTTGGGCAATGCAAGTCAATGGGGACATATGAGAGAGTAGGCCGCAAACGAACATGAGGGGCAGTAACGGCCCAGCCGTACGAGCTGCAGGTCTGAAACTCGGTGGAGACATACTAGACGGATGCCTGATGAAGCACGTGCAGCATCATCAGTGCAGACCTGACCAAAAAATTTCTACAATGTTTTTAATATTACAAAACCAACTTTGTTAGTGATATTTCCGGAAACGTGCGTTTTCTGGTTTGACTAACTTAGCAACGGCGGAATTGTGACATGTGTTTTCTGGTATCATATTACTAACTTAGCACTTCAGGTATTGTGACGTGCCTTTTCTGGTATCATCTTACTAACTTAGCACTGTAGGAATTGCGATGTGACTTTTCTGGTATCATATTACTAACTTAGCAATTACGGCATTGTGATGTGTGTTTTCTGGTATCATCATATTAACCTAGCACTTCAGGTGTTGTTATGTGACTTTTCTGGTATCATCTCAATAACATAGCAGTTCAGGTATCGTTATGTGTCTTTTCTGGTATCATCTCACTAACTTAGCAGTTCAGGTATTGTTATGTGACATTTCTGGTATCATCTTACTAACGTAGCAGTTCAGGTATTGTTATGTGACTTTTCTGATATCATCTCACTAACTTAGCAGTTCAGGTATCGTTATGTCACATTTCTGTTATCATCTCACTAACTTAGCAGTTCAGGTATTGTTATGTGACATTTCTGGTATCATCTTACTAACTTAGCGATTCAGGTATTGTTATGTGACTTTTCTGGTACCATCTTACTAACGTAGCAGATTAGGAATTGTTATGTGACTTTTCTGGTATCATCTTACTAACTTAGCAGTTCAGGTATTGTTATGTGACATTTCTGGTATCATCTCACTAACTTAGCAGTTCAGGTATTGTTATGTGACATTTCTGGTATCATCTTACTAACTTAGCAATGTCGGGAGTACTAAGTGTTTTCCCGTCTTACTAGGCCTGAAACTAACATTAGGGGGCGTCACGGCCGAACCGTATGACCTACACGTCTGACCTTTGGCATGCATAAAGTAGATCAGCTCTGGATCAAGTCTGCCAAGTTTTATGAATGTGACCCTTACGAAAGGCCTACAGTGACCTCTTGAATTTGCTATGGTAGGCAAGGCTGTTTAGGCCCGTGTAGGCCTCAAACTAACTTAAGGGGGCATAACTGCACGACCGTAGAAGCTAGGAAGATGGTTCAAAGTGTTCCTGAAAGTAGACGGTCTGTCCTTCAATTACCCCAATACATGTTTATTAAAATTGTGCCTCCTTAATTTGAAAATAGACTGTTTCTTTATCTGCCTAGACGGAAGATCTTTAAGCAGATGATCGACTCCCCCTCTCAGACAACGTCACGGGGGGTCACGGCCAAGCCGTACGAGCTAGAGGTCTGAAATTCGGCACGGCAAAACTAGACACCCGCCGGAACGACCGAGCCGAGTTGCGTGACCGTAGCTCGCACCCGTGTCCCGCAGTTAATTTTTAAATTTCAGTATGTAGGCAATGTTAAGTGAATGGCTGCCTTTGACAGGCCATAACTTCACGTAGCAGTGACCTAGGAAGATGATCCAAGATGTTTCTGAAACTGGACGGCGTACTGTACAATCCTGCCAATACATGTCCATTAAAATTATGCCTCCTCGATTTGCAATTAGCAGGTGAGTGCCATCAGATGTGGCAATGCCGGAACTGCTAGGTGTAATCCCGTTTCCAGAATTGTCACGATGCATTTCTGGGTTATTGATTTTTCAATTAACGTCAATTAGGGAATGGTTCTGCGGAGCAGCGACGAAGGACGACGGGTCAAAGTTCACCGGAAACGACGAGCCCCTCCAGAGAAGGCCATCCATACACCTCTGTTAAAATCATGCCCCCAAGATGCCCGTAGAAGGGGTTTCCCAACATCAAAGAGGACCACTCTGCGCCGTATGAGCGCTCCCCATATTAGAGCCAATTAGCGGATATCTCGGCGGAGGTGCGACGTAGGGGGTCGGGTCGAGGCTCTCCCGACACCGGACGCCGGCGGCGCAAAGTCCCTCCATATATGTCCGTTAGAATTATGCCCCCTACATACGGCAGGAGCACAAGTTGATGATATTTTGCCTCATCTGGGCCAAAAAATGGGGGTAAGGTCCTAGGCCCTCTACCCCATGTCGAAAGGCTGCCGAAGCTCGGAGGGGACGTCATTAGAAAAATGATCATAACTGCAGTTCGCTTAGAGCTAGAGGTCTGAAATTTGGAATACTGACGGAGGAGGGTGGCCTGCATCAGTGACCCGAATTTTGGAGGTCTAGACCACACGGGGCAGGTTTTATTAACCCTTTAGCGTCTGGTGGTCTCACGGCCGGCCCGTTTGAGCTAGGAGAGTGAGATTTGGCACAGTGGAGCCCCACCGAGGTCTATATCACATACTGGAGAATCAGCGGTCTAGACCTCAGCACTAGGCCGCAAAGTACAAAAAGGTACCTGCGGCCTAGGCCGTGCGACCCAGAGGTCTGGATTTTTTACTGCACACACATGGGAGACTGAAGACCACACCTGTAGAGTTTCAAAGGTGTAGACCTCACAGAACTGTTTTTATAGGCCCTCAAAGTCAGTGAGGTCGGCAATGTTAAGTCAATGGAGGCACCCCACCTGTCACTTCTAGGCCCATAACTTCAGCTAGGAGTGGCCTAGGAACACCATTCAAAGTGCTACTAAAACTACAGAGTCTGCCCTTTAATTTCATGTATAGATATCACCTTAATTAGCAGATCTTCATGTCAAACAATGGGCTTCACTTTTGGTGACCTTTCGTGACCTTTCCACAAATGCATCGTGCGGTTCCGGATGTGCGCTTTATGGCCTAGGGGGACTTCTGGGGGGCCTACGACTGACCCGTACCACCTATGGGTCTGAAATTCGGCACACGTAAACTAGACGCCTTCAGGAATGACCGTGCCGAGTCTGAAGACTGTGGCCCTTACCAAAGTCCCGCAGTGGCCCTTTGAATTTGCCATGGTAGGCAATGTTAAGTGAATGGAGTCCTTTGACAGGGCATAACTACAGGTAGCAGTGGCCTAGGGAGATGATCCAAAGTGTTCCTGAAACTAGACAGTCTGCTGTACAATCCCCCCAATACATGTTTATTAAAATTGTGCCTCCTTAACTTGATAACACTAGGCTTTTGACCTTGAGTGCATGTTCTGCCTCTGCCTGCCTGGAAGATCTTTGTTGATGATTGACTGTATCATATTACTAACTTAGCAATAACGGAACTGTGTAGTGTGGTTTCTGGTATCATCTGACTAACTTAGCAGTTCAGGTATTGTTATGTGACATTTCTGGTATCATCTTACTAACTTAGCAGGTCAGGTATTGTTATGTCACATTTCTGGTATCATCTTACTAACTTAGCAGTTCAGGTATCGTTATGTCACATTTCTGGTATCATCTCACTAACTTAGCAGTTCAGGTATTGTTATGTGACTTTTCTGGTATCATCTTACTAACTTAGCATATTAGGGATTGTTATGTGACTTTTCTGTTATCATCTTACTAACCTAGTGATTCCGGTACTGTGACGTGACTTTTCTGGTATCATCTCACTAACGTAGCAGTTCAGGTATTGTTATGTCACATTTCTGGTACCATCTTACTAACTTAGCACTGTAGGAATTGTTATGTGACTTTTCTGGTATCATCTTACTAATCTAGCAATTCCGGTACTGTGACGTGACTTTTCTGGTATCATCTTACTAACTTAGCATTCCAGGTATTGCTATGTGACTTTTCTGGTATCATCTTACTAACTTAGCGATTCCGGACTCGTGATGTGTGGTTTCTGGTATCATCTTACTAACTTAGCAGTTCAGGTATTGCTATGTGACGTTTCTGGTATCATCTTACTAACTTAGCACTTTAGGAAGTGTTATGTGACATTTCTGGTATCATCTCACTAACTTAGCAATTCAGGTATTGTGACGTGACATTTCTGGTATCATCTCACTAACTTAGCAATGTCGGAACTGTGATGTGACATTTCTGGTATCATCTCACTAACTTATCAGTTCAGGTATTGTTATGTGTCTTTTCTGGTATCATCTCACTAACTTAGCAGTTCAGGTATCGTTATGTGTCCTTTCTGGTATCATCTCAGTAACTTAGCAGTTCAGGTATTGTTATGTGACATTTCTGGTATCATCTTACTAACGTAGCAGTTCAGGTATTGTTATGTGACTTTTCTGGTATCACCTTACTAACTTAGCGGTTCAGGTATTGATGTGTCACATTTCTGGTATCATCCTACCAACTTAGCACTTCAGGTATTGTGACGTGACTTTTCTGCTATCATCTTACTAACTTAGCAGTTCAGGTATTGTTATGTGACATTTCTGGTATCATCTCACTAACCTAGCAGTTCAGGTATTGTTATGTCACATTTCTGTTATCATCTTACTAACTTAGCAGTTCAGCTATTGTTATGTCACATTTCTGGTATCATCTCACTAACGTAGCAGTTCAGGTATTGTTATGTGACATTTCTGGTATCATCTTACTAACTTAGCAGTTCAGGTATTGCTATGTGACGTTTCTGCTATCATCTTACTAACGTAGCGATTCCGGAATCATGATGTGTGGTTTCTGGTATCATCTTACTAACGTAGCACTTTAGGGATTGCGATGTGACTTTTCTGGTATCATATTACTAACGTAGCAGATTAGCAATTGTTATGTGACTTTTCTGGTATCATCTTACTAACTTAGCAATCCCGGAACTGCGAAGTGACATTTCTGGTATCATCTTACTAATCTAGCGATTCCGGTACTGTGACGTGACATTTCTGTTATCATCTTACTAACTTAGCAATGTTGGAAGTACTAAGTGTTTTCCCGTCTTACTAGGCCTCAAACTAACATTAGGGGGCGTCACGGCCGAACCGTATGACCTACACATCTGACCTTTGGCATGCATTAACTAGATCAGCTCTGGATCAAGTCTGCCAAGTTTTATGAATGTGACCCTTACGAAAGGCCTACAGTGACCTCTTGAATTTGCTATTGTCGGCAATGTTAAGTGAATGGAGACACCACACCTCTCATTAGACAGGCCATAAGTTCAGGTAGCAGTGACCTCGGAAAATGATTAAAAGTGCTCCTGATACTAGACAGTCTGCTCCTAAATGTAATCTATACATGTCCATTAAAATTATGCCTCCTTAATTTGAAACCAACGTATATTTTATCATTAGTGGCTGCACTTTTTTCACTAGGCCTCAAACTAACATGTGGGGGCGTCACGGCTGAGCCGTACGAGCTAGAGGTCTGAAATTCGGCCTGCACAAACTAGGTATACGTATGAATAAGTGTGCCAAGCCTCATGAACGCAGCACTTACCAAAGAGCTATAGTCGGCTGTAGAATTTGCTAAGTTGGGCAATGCAAGTCAATGGGGACATATGAGAGAGTAGGCCGCAAACGAACATGAGGGGCAGTAACGGCCCAGCCGTACGAGCTGCAGGTCTGAAACTCGGTGGAGACATACTAGACGGATGCCTGATGAAGCACGTGCAGCATCATCAGTGCAGACCTGACCAAAAAATTTCTACAATGTTTTTAATATTACAAAACCAACTTTGTTAGTGATATTTCCGGAAACGTGCGTTTTCTGGTTTGACTAACTTAGCAACGGCGGAATTGTGACATGTGTTTTCTGGTATCATATTACTAACTTAGCACTTCAGGTATTGTGACGTGCCTTTTCTGGTATCATCTTACTAACTTAGCACTGTAGGAATTGCGATGTGACTTTTCTGGTATCATATTACTAACTTAGCAATTACGGCATTGTGATGTGTGTTTTCTGGTATCATCATATTAACCTAGCACTTCAGGTGTTGTTATGTGACTTTTCTGGTATCATCTCAATAACATAGCAGTTCAGGTATCGTTATGTGTCTTTTCTGGTATCATCTCACTAACTTAGCAGTTCAGGTATTGTTATGTGACATTTCTGGTATCATCTTACTAACGTAGCAGTTCAGGTATTGTTATGTGACTTTTCTGATATCATCTCACTAACTTAGCAGTTCAGGTATCGTTATGTCACATTTCTGTTATCATCTCACTAACTTAGCAGTTCAGGTATTGTTATGTGACATTTCTGGTATCATCTTACTAACTTAGCGATTCAGGTATTGTTATGTGACTTTTCTGGTACCATCTTACTAACGTAGCAGATTAGGAATTGTTATGTGACTTTTCTGGTATCATCTTACTAACTTAGCAGTTCAGGTATTGTTATGTGACATTTCTGGTATCATCTCACTAACTTAGCGGTTCAGGTATTGTTATGTGACATTTCTGGTATCATCTTACTAACTTAGCAATGTCGGAAGTACTAAGTGTTTTCCCGTCTTACTAGGCCTCAAACTAACATTAGGGGGCGTCACGGCCGAACCGTATGACCTACACGTCTGACCTTTGGCATGCATAAAGTAGATCAGCTCTGGATCAAGTCTGCCAAGTTTTATGAATGTGACCCTTACGAAAGGCCTACAGTGACCTCTTGAATTTGCTATGGTAGGCAAGGCTGTTTAGGCCCGTGTAGGCCTCAAACTAACTTAAGGGGGCATAACTGCACGACCGTAGAAGCTAGGAAGATGGTTCAAAGTGTTCCTGAAAGTAGACGGTCTGTCCTTCAATTACCCCAATACATGTTTATTAAAATTGTGCCTCCTTAATTTGAAAATAGACTGTTTCTTTATCTGCCTAGACGGAAGATCTTTAAGCAGATGATCGACTCCCCCTCTCAGACAACGTCACGGGGGGTCACGGCCAAGCCGTACGAGCTAGAGGTCTGAAATTCGGCACGGCAAAACTAGACACCCGCCGGAACGACCGAGCCGAGTTGCGTGACCGTAGCTCGCACCCGTGTCCCGCAGTTAATTTTTAAATTTCAGTATGTAGGCAATGTTAAGTGAATGGCTGCCTTTGACAGGCCATAACTTCACGTAGCAGTGACCTAGGAAGATGATCCAAGATGTTTCTGAAACTGGACGGCGTACTGTACAATCCTGCCAATACATGTCCATTAAAATTATGCCTCCTCGATTTGCAATTAGCAGGTGAGTGCCATCAGATGTGGCAATGCCGGAACTGCTAGGTGTAATCCC